>NW_027415308.1:0-83416 GCF_964106895.1 Numenius arquata
CCTACGGAACCCTACAGGTCCATACAGAACCCCACAGGGCCCTACGGAACTTTACCAGCCGCTACGGAACTCTACGGGCCCCTACGGAACCCTGCAGAACCCTCCAGAACCTTACAGAATCCCACAGACTTCTGCGGGCACTTACACAACCCTACAGGTCCCTACAGAAATCTACGGGACTCTATGGGCCCCCAGGGAACCCTATAGATTTCGATGGAACCCTACGAGCCCCTCTGGAACCCTAGAGAATACTCCAGGACCCGACAGCACTCTACAAGACCCTTAGCAACACAACGGAACCTCACTAAAACCCTATGGGCTCCTACAGAACACTGTAGGCGCCTACGGAAACCTACAGACCCCTACAGAATACTACCAGCCACTACAGAAAAATATGGCCCCTACGGAACTCTACGGAACCTGGCAGAAACACTGTGCGCCCCTACAGGCCCTTGCGGGCACTTGCAGAACTCTGCAGGAACCCACGGAACTTTATGGAACCCTACCAGCCCCTACGGAAGCCTAAAGACCCTTGCAGGCAGTTACGGAACGGTACAGGGCCCTAGGGAACTTTACCAGCCACTATGGAACTCTACGGGCCCCTGCGGAACCCTGCAGAACCCTCCAGAACCTTACAGAATCCCACGGATTCCTACAGACTCCTGCGGGCACTTACTCAACCCTAGAGGACCCTACGGAACACTACTGGCTCCTGCGGTACTCCAGAGGCCTCTAGGGAACCTACAAAGCTCTACGGAACCCTATGGATCCTTACGGCACAGTACGGGCCCCTTCAGACCTCTGCGGGCGCTTATGGAAACCTACAGGACCCTACCGAAACTGTACGAGACTCTACAGGCCCCTAGGGAACACCACAGGCCCCTACGGAACCCTACACAACCCTCCGGAAACATATGGCACCCTACAAGCTCCTACCAACCCCTGCGGGCACTTACATAACCCTACAGGTCCCTACGGAAATCTACGGGACTCTACGGGCCCCTAGGGAACCCTTCAGATTTCGACGGAACCCTATGAGGCCCTCTGGAACCCTACAGAATACTCCAGGACCCGACAGCACTCTACAAGACCCTTAGCAACACAACGGAACCTCACTAAAACCCTATGGGCTCCTACAGAACACTGCAGGTGCCTACGGAACCCTACAGACACCTGCGGGCACTTACGGAACCCTGCAGGCCCCTACGGAACCCTACAGGTCCATACAGAACCCCACAGGGCCCTACGGAACTTTACCAGCCACTACGGAACTCTATGGGCCCCTATGGAACCCTGCAGAACCCTCCAGGACCTTACAGAATCCCACAGACTCCTACAGACTTCTGCGGGCACTTACTCAACCCTAGAGGACCCTACGGAACACTGCCAGCTCCTATGGAAGGAACCCTACGGGCCCCTACAGAACACTACTGGCTCCTGCGGTACTCCACAGGCCTCTAGGGAACCTACGAAGCTCTACGGAACCCTATGGATCCTTACGGCACAGTACGGGCCCCTTCAGACCTCTGCGGGCGCTTATGGAAACCTACAGGACCCTACGGAACTGTACGAGACTCTACAGGCCCCTAGGGAACACCACAGGCCCCTACGGAACCGTACGAGACTCTACAGGCCCCTAGGGAACACCACAGGCCCCTACGGAACCCTACACAACCCTCTGGAAACTTATGGAACCCTACAAGCTCCTACCAACCCCTGCGAGCACTTACACAACCCTACAGGTCCCTACGGCAATCTACGGGACTCTACGGGCCCCTAGGGAACCCTATAGATTTCGATGGAACCCTATGAGGCCCTCTGGAACCCTACAGAATACTCCAGGACCCGACAGCACTCTACAAGACCCTTAGCAACACAACGGAACCTCACTAAAACCCTATGGGCTCCTACAGAACACTGCAGGTGCCTACGGAACCCTACAGACACCTGCGGGCACTTACTGAACCCTGCAGGCCCCTACGGAACCCTACAGGTCCATACAGAACCCCACAGGGCCCTACGGAACTTTACCAGCCACTACGGAACTCTACGGGCCCCTACGGAACCCTGCAGAACCCTCCAGGACCTTACAGAATCCCACAGACTCCTACAGACTTCTGCGGGCACTTACTCAACCCTAGAGGACCCCACGGAACACTGCCAGCTCCTATGGAAGGAACCCTACGGGCCCCTACAGAACACTACTGGCTCCTGCGGTACTCCACAGGCCTCTAGGGAACCTACAAAGCTCTACGGATCCCTATGGATCCTTACGGCACAGTACGGGCCCCTTCAGACCTCTGCGGGCGCTTATGGAAACCTACAGGACCCTACGGAACTGTACGAGACTCTACAGGCCCCTAGGGAACACCACAGGCCCCTACGGAACCGTACGAGACTCTACAGGCCCCTAGGGAACACCACAGGCCCCTACGGAACCCTACACAACCCTCTGGAAACTTATGGAACCCTACAAGCTCCTACCAACCCCTGCGAGCACTTACACAACCCTACAGGTCCCTACGGCAATCTACGGGACTCTACGGGCCCCTAGGGAACCCTATAGATTTCGACGGAACCCTATGAGGCCCTCTGGAACCCTACAGAATACTCCAGGACCCGACAGCACTCTACAAGACCCTTAGCAACACAACGGAACCTCACTAAAACCCTATGGGCTCCTACAGAACACTGCAGGTGCCTACGGAACCCTACAGACACCTGCGGGCACTTACTGAACCCTGCAGGCCCCTACGGAACCCTACAGGTCCATACAGAACCCCACAGGGCCCTACGGAACTTTACCAGCCACTACGGAACTCTACGGGCCCCTACGGAACCCTGCAGAACCCTCCAGGACCTTACAGAATCCCACAGACTCCTACAGACTTCTGCGGGCACTTACTCAACCCTAGAGGACCCCACGGAACACTGCCAGCTCCTATGGAAGGAACCCTACGGGCCCCTACAGAACACTACTGGCTCCTGCGGTACTCCACAGGCCTCTAGGGAACCTACAAAGCTCTACGGATCCCTATGGATCCTTACGGCACATTACGGGCCCCTTCAGACCTCTGCGGGCGCTTATGGAAACCTACAGGACCCTACGGAACTGTACGAGACTCTACAGGCCCCTAGGGAACACCACAGGCCCCTACGGAACCGTACGAGACTCTACAGGACCCTACGGAACTTTACGAGACTCTACAGGCCCCTAGGGAACACCACAGACCCCTACGGAACCGTACGAGACTCTACAGGCCCCTAGGGAACACCACAGGCCCCTACGGAACCCTACACAACCCTCTGGAAACTTATGGAACCCTACAAGCTCCTACCAACCCCTGCGAGCACTTACACAACCCTACAGGTCCCTACGGCAATCTACGGGACTCTACGGGCCCCTAGGGAACCCTATAGATTTCGATGGAACCCTATGAGGCCCTCTGGAACCCTACAGAATACTCCAGGACCCGACAGCACTCTACAAGACCCTTAGCAACACAACGGAACCTCACTAAAACCCTATGGGCTCCTACAGAACACTGCAGGTGCCTACGGAACCCTACAGACCCCTACGGAACCCTACAGACACCTGCGGGCAATTACTAAACCCTGCAGGCCCCTACGGAACCCTACAGGTCCATACAGAACCCCACAGGGCCCTACGGAACTTTACCAGCCGCTACGGAACTCTACGGGCCCCTACGGAACCCTGCAGAACCCTCCAGAACCTTACAGAATCCCACAGACTTCTGCGGGCACTTACACAACCCTACAGGTCCCTACGGAAATCTACGGGACTCTATGGGCCCCCAGGGAACCCTATAGATTTCGATGGAACCCTACGAGCCCCTCTGGAACCCTACAGAATACTCCAGGACCCGACAGCACTCTACAAGACCCTTAGCAACACAACGGAACCTCACTAAAACCCTATGGGCTCCTACAGAACACTGTAGGCGCCTACGGAAACCTACAGACCCCTACAGAATACTACCAGCCACTACAGAAAAATATGGCCCCTACGGAACTCTACGGAACCTGGCAGAAACACTGTGCGCCCCTACAGGCCCTTGCGGGCACTTGCAGAACTCTGCAGGAACCCACGGAACTTTATGGAACCCTACCAGCCCCCACGGAACCCTAAAGACCCTTGCAGGCAGTTACGGAACGGTACAGGGCCCTAGGGAACTTTACCAGCCACTATGGAACTCTACGGGCCCCTGCGGAACCCTGCAGAACCCTGCAGAACCTTACAGAATCCCACGGATTCCTACAGACTCCTGCGGGCACTTACTCAACCCTAGAGGACCCTACGGAACACTACTGGCTCCTGCGGTACTCCAGAGGCCTCTAGGGAACCTACAAAGCTCTACGGAACCCTATGGATCCTTACGGCACAGTACGGGCCCCTTCAGACCTCTGCGGGCGCTTATGGAAACCTACAGGACCCTACCGAAACTGTACGAGACTCTACAGGCCCCTAGGGAACACCACAGGCCCCTACGGAACCCTACACAACCCTCCGGAAACATATGGCACCCTACAAGCTCCTACCAACCCCTGCGGGCACTTACATAACCCTACAGGCCCCTACGGAAATCTACGGGACTCTACGGGCCCCTAGGGAACCCTTCAGATTTCGACGGAACCCTATGAGGCCCTCTGGAACCCTACAGAATACTCCAGGACCCGACAGCACTCTACAAGACCCTTAGCAACACAACGGAACCTCACTAAAACCCTATGGGCTCCTACAGAACACTGCAGGTGCCTACGGAACCCTACAGACACCTGCGGGCAATTACTAAACCCTGCAGGCCCCTACGGAACCCTACAGGTCCATACAGAACCCCACAGGGCCCTACGGAACTTTACCAGCCGCTACGGAACTCTACGGGCCCCTACGGAACCCTGCAGAACCCTCCAGAACCTTACAGAATCCCACAGACTCCTACAGACTTCTGCGGGCACTTACACAACCCTACAGGTCCCTACGGCAATCTACGGGACTCCACGGGCCCCTAGGGAACCCTATAGATTTCGATGGAACCCTACGAGCCCCTCTGGAACCCTACAGAATACTCCAGGACCCGACAGCACTCTACAAGACCCTTAGCAACACAACGGAACCTCACTAAAACCCTATGGGCTCCTACAGAACACTGTAGGTGCCTACGGAAACCTACAGACCCCTACAGAATACTACCAGCCACTACAGAAAAATATGGCCCCTACGGAACTCTACGGAACCTGGCAGAAACACTGTGGGCCCCTACAGGCCCTTGCGGGCACTTGCAGAACTCTGCAGGAACCCACGGAACTTTATGGAACCCTACCAGCCCCTACGGAAGCCTAAAGACCCTTGCAGGCAGTTACGGAACGGTACAGGGCCCTAGGGAACTTTACCAGCCACTATGGAACTCTACGGGCCCCTGCGGAACCCTGCAGAACCCTCCAGAACCTTACAGAATCCCACGGATTCCTACAGACTCCTGCGGGCACTTACTCAACCCTAGAGGACCCTACGGAACACTACTGGCTCCTGCGGTACTCCAGAGGCCTCTAGGGAACCTACAAAGCTCTACGGAACCCTATGGATCCTTACGGCACAGTACGGGCCCCTTCAGACCTCTGCGGGCGCTTATGGAAACCTACAGGACCCTACGGAACTGTACGAGACTCTACAGGCCCCTAGGGAACACCACAGGCCCCTACGGAACCCTACACAACCCTCCGGAAACATATGGCACCCTACAAGCTCCTACCAACCCCTGCGGGCACTTACATAACCCTACAGGCCCCTACGGAAATCTACGGGACTCTACGGGCCCCTAGGGAACCCTTCAGATTTCGACGGAACCCTATGAGGCCCTCTGGAACCCTACAGAATACTCCAGGACCCGACAGCACTCTACAAGACCCTTAGCAACACAACGGAACCTCACTAAAACCCTATGGGCTCCTACAGAACACTGCAGGTGCCTACGGAACCCTACAGACCCCGACGGAACCCTACAGACACCTGCGGGCACTTACGGAACCCTGCAGGCCCCTACGGAACCCTACAGGTCCATACAGAACCCCACAGGGCCCTACGGAACTTTACCAGCCACTACGGAACTCTACGGGCCCCTACGGAACCCTGCAGAACCCTCCAGAACCTTACAGAATCCCACAGACTCCTACAGACTTCTGCGGGCACTTACTCAACCCTAGAGGACCCTACGGAACACTGCCAGCTCCTATGGAAGGAACCCTACGGGCCCCTACAGAACACTACTGGCTCCTGCGGTACTCCACAGGCCTCTAGGGAACCTACGAAGCTCTACGGAACCCTATGGATCCTTACGGCACAGTACGGGCCCCTTCAGACCTCTGCGGGCGCTTATGGAAACCTACAGGACCCTACGGAACTGTACGAGACTCTACAGGCCCCTAGGGAACACCACAGGCCCCTACGGAACCGTACGAGACTCTACAGGCCCCTAGGGAACACCACAGGCCCCTACGGAACCCTACACAACCCTCTGGAAACTTATGGAACCCTACAAGCTCCTACCAACCCCTGCGAGCACTTACACAACCCTACAGGTCCCTACGGCAATCTACGGGACTCCACGGGCCCCTAGGGAACCCTATAGATTTCGATGGAACCCTATGAGGCCCTCTGGAACCCTACAGAATACTCCAGGACCCGACAGCACTCTACAAGACCCTTAGCAACACAACGGAACCTCACTAAAACCCTATGGGCTCCTACAGAACACTGCAGGTGCCTACGGAACCCTACAGACCCCGACGGAACCCTACAGACACCTGCGGGCACTTACGGAACCCTGCAGGCCCCTACGGAACCCTACAGGTCCATACAGAACCCCACAGGGCCCTACGGAACTTTACCAGCCGCTACGGAACTCTACGGGCCCCTACGGAACCCTGCAGAACCCTCCAGAACCTTACAGAATCCCACAGACTCCTACAGACTTCTGCGGGCACTTACACAACCCTACAGGTCCCTACGGAAATCTACGGGACTCTATGGGCCCCTAGGGAACCCTATAGATTTCGATGGAACCCTACGAGCCCCTCTGGAACCCTACAGAATACTCCAGGACCCGACAGCACTCTACAAGACCCTTAGCAACACAACGGAACCTCACTAAAACCCTATGGGCTCCTACAGAACACTGTAGGCGCCTACGGAAACCTACAGACCCCTACAGAATACTACCAGCCACTACAGAAAAATATGGCCCCTACGGAACTCTACGGAACCTGGCAGAAACACTGTGCGCCCCTACAGGCCCTTGCGGGCACTTGCAGAACTCTGCAGGAACCCACGGAACTTTATGGAACCCTACCAGCCCCTACGGAAGCCTAAAGACCCTTGCAGGCAGTTACGGAATGGTACAGGGCCCTAGGGAACTTTACCAGCCACTATGGAACTCTACGGGCCCCTGCGGAACCCTGCAGAACCCTCCAGAACCTTACAGAATCCCACGGATTCCTACAGACTCCTGCGGGCACTTACTCAACCCTAGAGGACCCTACGGAACACTACTGGCTCCTGCGGTACTCCAGAGGCCTCTAGGGAACCTACAAAGCTCTACGGAACCCTATGGATCCTTACGGCACAGTACGGGCCCCTTCAGACCTCTGCGGGCGCTTATGGAAACCTACAGGACCCTACCGAAACTGTACGAGACTCTACAGGCCCCTAGGGAACACCACAGGCCCCTACGGAACCCTACACAACCCTCCGGAAACATATGGCACCCTACAAGCTCCTACCAACCCCTGCGGGCACTTACATAACCCTACAGGCCCCTACGGAAATCTACGGGACTCTACGGGCCCCTAGGGAACCCTTCAGATTTCGACGGAACCCTATGAGGCCCTCTGGAACCCTACAGAATACTCCAGGACCCGACAGCACTCTACAAGACCCTTAGCAACACAACGGAACCTCACTAAAACCCTATGGGCTCCTACAGAACACTGCAGGTGCCTACGGAACCCTACAGACACCTGCGGGCACTTACGGAACCCTGCAGGCCCCTACGGAACCCTACAGGTCCATACAGAACCCCACAGGGCCCTACGGAACTTTACCAGCCGCTACGGAACTCTACGGGCCCCTACGGAACCCTGCAGAACCCTCCAGAACCTTACAGAATCCCACAGACTCCTACAGACTTCTGCGGGCACTTACTCAACCCTAGAGGACCCTACGGAACACTGCCAGCTCCTATGGAAGGAACCCTACGGGCCCCTACAGAACACTACTGGCTCCTGCGGTACTCCACAGGCCTCTAGGGAACCTACGAAGCTCTACGGAACCCTATGGATCCTTACGGCACAGTACGGGCCCCTTCAGACCTCTGCGGGCGCTTATGGAAACCTACAGGACCCTACGGAACTGTACGAGACTCTACAGACCCCTAGGGAACACCGCAGGCCCCTACGGAACCGTACGAGACTCTACAGGCCCCTAGGGAACACCACAGGCCCCTACGGAACCCTACACAACCCTGTGGAAACATATGGCACCCTACAAGCTCCTACCAACCCCTGCGAGCACTTACACAACCCTACAGGTCCCTACAGCAATCTACGGGACTCTATGGGCCCCTAGGGAACCCTATAGATTTCGATGGAACCCTATGAGGCCCTCTGGAACCCTACAGAATACTCCAGGACCCGACAGCACTCTACAAGACCCTTAGCAACACAACGGAACCTCACTAAAACCCTATGGGCTCCTACAGAACACTGTAGGCGCCTACGGAAACCTACAGACCCCTACAGAATACTACCAGCCACTACAGAAAAATATGGCCCCAACGGAACTCTACGGAACCTGGCAGAAACACTGTGGGCCCCTACAGGCCCTTGCGGGCACTTGCAGAACTCTGCAGGAACCCACGGAACTTTATGGAACCCTACCAGCCCCTACGGAAGCCTAAAGACCCTTGCAGGCAGTTACGGAATGGTACAGGGCCCTAGGGAACTTTACCAGCCACTATGGAACTCTACGGGCCCCTGCGGAACCCTGCAGAACCCTCCAGAACCTTACAGAATCCCACGGATTCCTACAGACTCCTGCGGGCACTTACTCAACCCTAGAGGACCCTACGGAACACTACTGGCTCCTGCGGTACTCCAGAGGCCTCTAGGGAACCTACAAAGCTCTACGGAACCCTATGGATCCTTACGGCACAGTACGGGCCCCTTCAGACCTCTGCGGGCGCTTATGGAAACCTACAGGACCCTACCGAAACTGTACGAGACTCTACAGGCCCCTAGGGAACACCACAGGCCCCTACGGAACCCTACACAACCCTCCGGAAACATATGGCACCCTACAAGCTCCTACCAACCCCTGCGGGCACTTACATAACCCTACAGGCCCCTACGGAAATCTACGGGACTCTACGGGCCCCTAGGGAACCCTTCAGATTTCGACGGAACCCTATGAGGCCCTCTGGAACCCTACAGAATACTCCAGGACCCGACAGCACTCTACAAGACCCTTAGCAACACAACGGAACCTCACTAAAACCCTATGGGCTCCTACAGAACACTGCAGGTGCCTACGGAACCCTACAGACCCCTACGGAACCCTACAGACACCTGCGGGCACTTATGGAACCCTGCAGGTCCCTACGGAACCCTACAGGTCCATACAGAACCCCACAGGGCCCTACAGAAGTTTACCAGCCACTACGGAACTCTACGGGCCCCTACGGAACCCTGCAGAACCCTCCAGAACCTTACAGAATCCCACAGACTCCTACAGACTTCTGCGGGCACTTACTCAACCCTAGAGGACCCTACGGAACACTGCCAGCTCCTATGGAAGGAACCCTACGGGCCCCTACAGAACACTACTGGCTCCTGCGGTACTCCAGAGGCCTCTAGGGAACCTACGAAGCTCTACGGAACCCTATGGATCCTTACAGCACAGTACGGGCCCCTTCAGACCTCTGCGGGCGCTTATGGAAACCTACAGGACCCTACGGAACTGTACGAGACTCTACAGGCCCCTAGGGAACACCACAGGCCCCTACGGAACCGTACGAGACTCTACAGGCCCCTAGGGAACACCACAGGCCCCTACGGAACCCTACACAACCCTCTGGAAACTTATGGAACCCTACAAGCTCCTACCAACCCCTGCGAGCACTTACACAACCCTACAGGTCCCTACGGCAATCTACGGGACTCCACGGGCCCCTAGGGAACCCTATAGATTTCGATGGAACCCTACGAGCCCCTCTGGAACCCTACAGAATACTCCAGGACCCGACAGCACTCTACAAGACCCTTAGCAACACAACGGAACCTCACTAAAACCCTATGGGCTCCTACAGAACACTGTAGGTGCCTACGGAAACCTACAGACCCCTACAGAATACTACCAGCCACTACAGAAAAATATGGCCCCTACGGAACTCTACGGAACCTGGCAGAAACACTGTGGGCCCCTATAGGCCCTTGCGGGCACTTGCAGAACTCTGCAGGAACCCACGGAACTTTATGGAACCCTACCAGCCCCTACGGAAGCCTAAAGACCCTTGCAGGCAGTTACGGAACGGTACAGGGCCCTAGGGAACTTTACCAGCCACTATGGAACTCTACGGGCCCCTGCGGAACCCTGCAGAACCCTCCAGAACCTTACAGAATCCCACGGATTCCTACAGACTCCTGCGGGCACTTACTCAACCCTAGAGGACCCTACGGAACACTACTGGCTCCTGCGGTACTCCAGAGGCCTCTAGGGAACCTACAAAGCTCTACGGAACCCTATGGATCCTTACGGCACAGTACGGGCCCCTTCAGACCTCTGCGGGCGCTTATGGAAACCTACAGGACCCTACCGAAACTGTACGAGACTCTACAGGCCCCTAGGGAACACCACAGGCCCCTACGGAACCCTACACAACCCTCCGGAAACATATGGCACCCTACAAGCTCCTACCAACCCCTGCGGGCACTTACATAACCCTACAGGCCCCTACGGAAATCTACGGGACTCTACGGGCCCCTAGGGAACCCTTCAGATTTCGACGGAACCCTATGAGGCCCTCTGGAACCCTACAGAATACTCCAGGACCCGACAGCACTCTACAAGACCCTTAGCAACACAACGGAACCTCACTAAAACCCTATGGGCTCCTACAGAACACTGCAGGTGCCTACGGAACCCTACAGACACCTGCGGGCACTTACGGAACCCTGCAGGCCCC
The DNA here is from genome assembly GCF_964106895.1 of Numenius arquata. Classification (NCBI taxonomy): domain Eukaryota; kingdom Metazoa; phylum Chordata; class Aves; order Charadriiformes; family Scolopacidae; genus Numenius; species Numenius arquata. Next base: position 11,256 of record NW_027415308.1, read on the forward strand.
TACGGAACCCTACAGGTCCATACAGAACCCCACAGGGCCCTACGGAACTTTACCAGCCGCTACGGAACTCTACGGGCCCCTACGGAACCCTGCAGAACCCTCCAGAACCCCACAGACTCCTACAGACTTCTGCGGGCACTTACTCAACCCTAGAGGACCCTACGGAACACTGCCAGCTCCTATGGAAGGAACCCTACGGGCCCCTACAGAACACTACTGGCTCCTGCGGTACTCCAGAGGCCTCTAGGGAACCTACGAAGCTCTACGGAACCCTATGGATCCTTACGGCACAGTACGGGCCCCTTCAGACCTCTGCGGGCGCTTATGGAAACCTACAGGACCCTACGGAACTGTACGAGACTCTACAGACCCCTAGGGAACACCGCAGGCCCCTACGGAACCGTACGAGACTCTACAGGCCCCTAGGGAACACCACAGGCCCCTACGGAACCCTACACAACCCTCCGGAAACATATGGCACCCTACAAGCTCCTACCAACCCCTGCGAGCACTTACACAACCCTACAGGTCCCTACAGCAATCTACGGGACTCTATGGGCCCCTAGGGAACCCTATAGATTTCGATGGAACCCTATGAGGCCCTCTGGAACCCTACAGAATACTCCAGGACCCGACAGCACTCTACAAGACCCTTAGCAACACAACGGAACCTCACTAAAACCCTATGGGCTCCTACAGAACACTGCAGGTGCCTACGGAACCCTACAGACCCCTACGGAACCCTACAGACACCTGCGGGCACTTACGGAACCCTGCAGGCCCCTACGGAACCCTACAGGTCCATACAGAACCCCACAGGGCCCTACGGAACTTTACCAGCCGCTACGGAACTCTACGGGCCCCTACGGAACCCTGCAGAACCCTCCAGAACCTTACAGAATCCCACAGACTCCTACAGACTTCTGCGGGCACTTACACAACCCTACAGGTCCCTACGGAAATCTACGGGACTCTATGGGCCCCTAGGGAACCCTATAGATTTCGATGGAACCCTATGAGGCCCTCTGGAACCCTACAGAATACTCCAGGACCCGACAGCACTCTACAAGACCCTTAGCAACACAACGGAACCTCACTAAAACCCTATGGGCTCCTACAGAACACTGTAGGCGCCTACGGAAACCTACAGACCCCTACAGAATACTACCAGCCACTACAGAAAAATATGGCCCCTACGGAACTCTACGGAACCTGGCAGAAACACTGTGGGCCCCTACAGGCCCTTGCGGGCACTTGCAGAACTCTGCAGGAACCCACGGAACTTTATGGAACCCTACCAGCCCCTACGGAAGCCTAAAGACCCTTGCAGGCAGTTACGGAATGGTACAGGGCCCTAGGGAACTTTACCAGCCACTATGGAACTCTACGGGCCCCTGCGGAACCCTGCAGAACCCTCCAGAACCTTACAGAATCCCACGGATTCCTACAGACTCCTGCGGGCACTTACTCAACCCTAGAGGACCCTACGGAACACTACTGGCTCCTGCGGTACTCCAGAGGCCTCTAGGGAACCTACAAAGCTCTACGGAACCCTATGGATCCTTACGGCACAGTACGGGCCCCTTCAGACCTCTGCGGGCGCTTATGGAAACCTACAGGACCCTACCGAAACTGTACGAGACTCTACAGGCCCCTAGGGAACACCACAGGCCCCTACGGAACCCTACACAACCCTCCGGAAACATATGGCACCCTACAAGCTCCTACCAACCCCTGCGGGCACTTACATAACCCTACAGGCCCCTACGGAAATCTACGGGACTCTACGGGCCCCTAGGGAACCCTTCAGATTTCGACGGAACCCTATGAGGCCCTCTGGAACCCTACAGAATACTCCAGGACCCGACAGCACTCTACAAGACCCTTAGCAACACAACGGAACCTCACTAAAACCCTATGGGCTCCTACAGAACACTGCAGGTGCCTACGGAACCCTACAGACCCCTACGGAACCCTACAGACACCTGCGGGCACTTACGGAACCCTGCAGGCCCCTACGGAACCCTACAGGTCCATACAGAACCCCACAGGGCCCTACAGAACTTTACCAGCCACTACGGAACTCTACGGGCCCCTACGGAACCCTGCAGAACCCTCCAGAACCTTACAGAATCCCACAGACTCCTACAGACTTCTGCGGGCACTTACTCAACCCTAGAGGACCCTACGGAACACTGCCAGCTCCTATGAAAGGAACCCTACGGGCCCCTACAGAACACTACTGGCTCCTGCGGTACTCCACAGGCCTCTAGGGAACCTACGAAGCTCTACGGAACCCTATGGATCCTTACAGCACAGTACGGGCCCCTTCAGACCTCTGCGGGCGCTTATGGAAACCTACAGGACCCTACGGAACTGTACGAGACTCTACAGGCCCCTAGGGAACACCACAGGCCCCTACGGAACCGTACGAGACTCTACAGGCCCCTAGGGAACACCACAGGCCCCTACGGAACCCTACACAACCCTCTGGAAACTTATGGAACCCTACAAGCTCCTACCAACCCCTGCGAGCACTTACACAACCCTACAGGTCCCTACGGCAATCTACGGGACTCCACGGGCCCCTAGGGAACCCTATAGATTTCGATGGAACCCTACGAGCCCCTCTGGAACCCTACAGAATACTCCAGGACCCGACAGCACTCTACAAGACCCTTAGCAACACAACGGAACCTCACTAAAACCCTATGGGCTCCTACAGAACACTGTAGGCGCCTACGGAAACCTACAGACCCCTACAGAATACTACCAGCCACTACAGAAAAATATGGCCCCTACGGAACTCTACGGAACCTGGCAGAAACACTGTGGGCCCCTACAGGCCCTTGCGGGCACTTGCAGAACTCTGCAGGAACCCACGGAACTTTATGGAACCCTACCAGCCCCTACGGAAGCCTAAAGACCCTTGCAGGCAGTTACGGAACGGTACAGGGCCCTAGGGAACTTTACCAGCCACTATGGAACTCTACGGGCCCCTGCGGAACCCTGCAGAACCCTGCAGAACCTTACAGAATCCCACGGATTCCTACAGACTCCTGCGGGCACTTACTCAACCCTAGAGGACCCTACGGAACACTACTGGCTCCTGCGGTACTCCAGAGGCCTCTAGGGAACCTACAAAGCTCTACGGAACCCTATGGATCCTTACGGCACAGTACGGGCCCCTTCAGACCTCTGCGGGCGCTTATGGAAACCTACAGGACCCTACCGAAACTGTACGAGACTCTACAGGCCCCTAGGGAACACCACAGGCCCCTACGGAACCCTACACAACCCTCCGGAAACATATGGCACCCTACAAGCTCCTACCAACCCCTGCGGGCACTTACATAACCCTACAGGCCCCTACGGAAATCTACGGGACTCTACGGGCCCCTAGGGAACCCTTCAGATTTCGACGGAACCCTATGAGGCCCTCTGGAACCCTACAGAATACTCCAGGACCCGACAGCACTCTACAAGACCCTTAGCAACACAACGGAACCTCACTAAAACCCTATGGGCTCCTACAGAACACTGCAGGTGCCTACGGAACCCTACAGACACCTGCGGGCACTTACGGAACCCTGCAGGCCCCTACGGAACCCTACAGGTCCATACAGAACCCCACAGGGCCCTACGGAACTTTACCAGCCGCTACGGAACTCTACGGGCCCCTACGGAACCCTGCAGAACCCTCCAGAACCTTACAGAATCCCACAGACTCCTACAGACTTCTGCGGGCACTTACTCAACCCTAGAGGACCCTACGGAACACTGCCAGCTCCTATGGAAGGAACCCTACGGGCCCCTACAGAACACTACTGGCTCCTGCGGTACTCCACAGGCCTCTAGGGAACCTACGAAGCTCTACGGAACCCTATGGATCCTTACGGCACAGTACGGGCCCCTTCAGACCTCTGCGGGCGCTTATGGAAACCTACAGGACCCTACGGAACTGTACGAGACTCTACAGGCCCCTAGGGAACACCACAGGCCCCTACGGAACCGTACGAGACTCTACAGGCCCCTAGGGAACACCACAGGCCCCTACGGAACCCTACACAACCCTCTGGAAACTTATGGAACCCTACAAGCTCCTACCAACCCCTGCGAGCACTTACACAACCCTACAGGTCCCTACGGCAATCTACGGGACTCCACGGGCCCCTAGGGAACCCTATAGATTTCGATGGAACCCTATGAGGCCCTCTGGAACCCTACAGAATACTCCAGGACCCGACAGCACTCTACAAGACCCTTAGCAACACAACGGAACCTCACTAAAACCCTATGGGCTCCTACAGAACACTGCAGGTGCCTACGGAACCCTACAGACACCTGCGGGCACTTACGGAACCCTGCAGGCCCCTACGGAACCCTACAGGTCCATACAGAACCCCACAGGGCCCTACGGAACTTTACCAGCCACTACGGAACTCTACGGGCCCCTACGGAACCCTGCAGAACCCTCCAGAACCTTACAGAATCCCACAGACTCCTACAGACTTCTGCGGGCACTTACTCAACCCTAGAGGACCCTACGGAACACTGCCAGCTCCTATGGAAGGAACCCTACGGGCCCCTACAGAACACTACTGGCTCCTGCGGTACTCCACAGGCCTCTAGGGAACCTACAAAGCTCTACGGAACCCTATGGATCCTTACGGCACAGTACGGGCCCCTTCAGACCTCTGCGGGCGCTTATGGAAACCTACAGGACCCTACGGAACTGTACGAGACTCTACAGCCCCCTAGGGAACACCACAGGCCCCTACGGAACCGTACGAGACTCTACAGGCCCCTAGGGAACACCACAGGCCCCTACGGAACCCTACACAACCCTCTGGAAACTTATGGAACCCTACAAGCTCCTACCAACCCCTGCGAGCACTTACACAACCCTACAGGTCCCTACGGAAATCTACGGGACTCTATGGGCCCCTAGGGAACCCTATAGATTTCGATGGAACCCTATGAGGCCCTCTGGAACCCTACAGAATACTCCAGGACCCGACAGCACTCTACAAGACCCTTAGCAACACAACGGAACCTCACTAAAACCCTATGGGCTCCTACAGAACACTGCAGGTGCCTACGGAACCCTACAGACCCCTACGGAACCCTACAGACACCTGCGGGCACTTACGGAACCCTGCAGGCCCCTACGGAACCCTACAGGTCCATACAGAACCCCACAGGGCCCTACGGAACTTTACCAGCCGCTACGGAACTCTACGGGCCCCTACGGAACCCTGCAGAACCCTCCAGAACCTTACAGAATCCCACAGACTCCTACAGACTTCTGCGGGCACTTACACAACCCTACAGGTCCCTACGGAAATCTACGGGACTCTATGGGCCCCTAGGGAACCCTATAGATTTCGATGGAACCCTATGAGGCCCTCTGGAACCCTACAGAATACTCCAGGACCCGACAGCACTCTACAAGACCCTTAGCAACACAACGGAACCTCACTAAAACCCTATGGGCTCCTACAGAACACTGTAGGCGCCTACGGAAACCTACAGACCCCTACAGAATACTACCAGCCACTACAGAAAAATATGGCCCCTACGGAACTCTACGGAACCTGGCAGAAACACTGTGCGCCCCTACAGGCCCTTGCGGGCACTTGCAGAACTCTGCAGGAACCCACGGAACTTTATGGAACCCTACCAGCCCCCACGGAAGCCTAAAGACCCTTGCAGGCAGTTACGGAACGGTACAGGGCCCTAGGGAACTTTACCAGCCACTATGGAACTCTACGGGCCCCTGCGGAACCCTGCAGAACCCTCCAGAACCTTACAGAATCCCACGGATTCCTACAGACTCCTGCGGGCACTTACTCAACCCTAGAGGACCCTACGGAACACTACTGGCTCCTGCGGTACTCCAGAGGCCTCTAGGGAACCTACAAAGCTCTACGGAACCCTATGGATCCTTACGGCACAGTACGGGCCCCTTCAGACCTCTGCGGGCGCTTATGGAAACCTACAGGACCCTACCGAAACTGTACGAGACTCTACAGGCCCCTAGGGAACACCACAGGCCCCTACGGAACCCTACACAACCCTCCGGAAACATATGGCACCCTACAAGCTCCTACCAACCCCTGCGGGCACTTACATAACCCTACAGGCCCCTACGGCAATCTACGGGACTCTACGGGCCCCTAGGGAACCCTTCAGATTTCGACGGAACCCTATGAGGCCCTCTGGAACCCTACAGAATACTCCAGGACCCGACAGCACTCTACAAGACCCTTAGCAACACAACGGAACCTCACTAAAACCCTATGGGCTCCTACAGAACACTGCAGGTGCCTACGGAACCCTACAGACCCCTACGGAACCCTACAGACACCTGCGGGCACTTACGGAACCCTGCAGGCCCCTACGGAACCCTACAGGTCCATACAGAACCCCACAGGGCCCTACGGAACTTTACCAGCCACTACGGAACTCTACGGGCCCCTACGGAACCCTGCAGAACCCTCCAGAACCTTACAGAATCCCACAGACTCCTACAGACTTCTGCGGGCACTTACTCAACCCTAGAGGACCCTACGGAACACTGCCAGCTCCTATGGAAGGAACCCTACGGGGCCCTACAGAACACTACTGGCTCCTGCGGTACTCCACAGGCCTCTAGGGAACCTACGAAGCTCTACGGAACCCTATGGATCCTTACGGCACAGTACGGGCCCCTTCAGACCTCTGCGGGCGCTTATGGAAACCTACAGGACCCTACGGAACTGTACGAGACTCTACAGGCCCCTAGGGAACACCACAGGCCCCTACGGAACCGTACGAGACTCTACAGGCCCCTAGGGAACACCACAGGCCCCTACGGAACCCTACACAACCCTCTGGAAACTTATGGAACCCTACAAGCTCCTACCAACCCCTGCGAGCACTTACACAACCCTACAGGTCCCTACGGCAATCTACGGGACTCCACGGGCCCCTAGGGAACCCTTCAGATTTCGATGGAACCCTATGAGGCCCTCTGGAACCCTACAGAATACTCCAGGACCCGACAGCACTCTACAAGACCCTTAGCAACACAACGGAACCTCACTAAAACCCTATGGGCTCCTACAGAACACTGCAGGTGCCTACGGAACCCTACAGACCCCGACGGAACCCTACAGACACCTGCGGGCACTTACGGAACCCTGCAGGCCCCTACGGAACCCTACAGGTCCATACAGAACCCCACAGGGCCCTACGGAACTTTACCAGCCGCTACGGAACTCTACGGGCCCCTACGGAACCCTGCAGAACCCTCCAGAACCTTACAGAATCCCACAGACTCCTACAGACTTCTGCAGGCACTTACACAACCCTACAGGTCCCTACGGAAATCTACGGGACTCTATGGGCCCCTAGGGAACCCTATAGATTTCGATGGAACCCTACGAGCCCCTCTGGAACCCTACAGAATACTCCAGGACCCGACAGCACTCTACAAGACCCTTAGCAACACAACGGAACCTCACTAAAACCCTATGGGCTCCTACAGAACACTGTAGGCGCCTACGGAAACCTACAGACCCCTACAGAATACTACCAGCCACTACAGAAAAATATGGCCCCTACGGAACTCTACGGAACCTGGCAGAAACACTGTGCGCCCCTACAGGCCCTTGCGGGCACTTGCAGAACTCTGCAGGAACCCACGGAACTTTATGGAACCCTACCAGCCCCCACGGAACCCTAAAGACCCTTGCAGGCAGTTACGGAACGGTACAGGGCCCTAGGGAACTTTACCAGCCACTATGGAACTCTACAGGCCCCTGCGGAACCCTGCAGAACCCTCCAGAACCTTACAGAATCCCACGGATTCCTACAGACTCCTGCGGGCACTTACTCAACCCTAGAGGACCCTACGGAACACTACTGGCTCCTGCGGTACTCCAGAGGCCTCTAGGGAACCTACAAAGCTCTACGGAACCCTATGGATCCTTACGGCACAGTACGGGCCCCTTCAGACCTCTGCGGGCGCTTATGGAAACCTACAGGACCCTACCGAAACTGTACGAGACTCTACAGGCCCCTAGGGAACACCACAGGCCCCTACGGAACCCTACACAACCCTCCGGAAACATATGGCACCCTACAAGCTCCTACCAACCCCTGCGGGCACTTACATAACCCTACAGGCCCCTACGGCAATCTACGGGACTCTACGGGCCCCTAGGGAACCCTTCAGATTTCGACGGAACCCTATGAGGCCCTCTGGAACCCTACAGAATACTCCAGGACCCGACAGCACTCTACAAGACCCTTAGCAACACAACGGAACCTCACTAAAACCCTATGGGCTCCTACAGAACACTGCAGGTGCCTACGGAACCCTACAGACCCCTACGGAACCCTACAGACACCTGCGGGCACTTACGGAACCCTGCAGGCCCCTACGGAACCCTACAGGTCCATACAGAACCCCACAGGGCCCTACGGAACTTTACCAGCCACTACGGAACTCTACGGGCCCCTACGGAACCCTGCAGAACCCTCCAGAACCTTACAGAATCCCACAGACTCCTACAGACTTCTGCGGGCACTTACTCAACCCTAGAGGACCCTACGGAACACTGCCAGCTCCTATGGAAGGAACCCTACGGGCCCCTACAGAACACTACTGGCTCCTGCGGTACTCCAGAGGCCTCTAGGGAACCTACGAAGCTCTACGGAACCCTATGGATCCTTACGGCACAGTACGGGCCCCTTCAGACCTCTGCGGGCGCTTATGGAAACCTACAGGACCCTACGGAACTGTACGAGACTCTACAGGCCCCTAGGGAACACCACAGGCCCCTACGGAACCGTACGAGACTCTACAGGCCCCTAGGGAACACCACAGGCCCCTACGGAACCCTACACAACCCTCTGGAAACTTATGGAACCCTACAAGCTCCTACCAACCCCTGCGAGCACTTACACAACCCTACAGGTCCCTACGGCAATCTACGGGACTCCACGGGCCCCTAGGGAACCCTTCAGATTTCGATGGAACCCTATGAGGCCCTCTGGAACCCTACAGAATACTCCAGGACCCGACAGCACTCTACAAGACCCTTAGCAACACAACGGAACCTCACTAAAACCCTATGGGCTCCTACAGAACACTGCAGGTGCCTACGGAACCCTACAGACCCCGACGGAACCCTACAGACACCTGCGGGCACTTACGGAACCCTGCAGGCCCCTACGGAACCCTACAGGTCCATACAGAACCCCACAGGGCCCTACGGAACTTTACCAGCCGCTACGGAACTCTACGGGCCCCTACGGAACCCTGCAGAACCCTCCAGAACCTTACAGAATCCCACAGACTCCTACAGACTTCTGCAGGCACTTACACAACCCTACAGGTCCCTACGGAAATCTACGGGACTCTATGGGCCCCTAGGGAACCCTATAGATTTCGATGGAACCCTACGAGCCCCTCTGGAACCCTACAGAATACTCCAGGACCCGACAGCACTCTACAAGACCCTTAGCAACACAACGGAACCTCACTAAAACCCTATGGGCTCCTACAGAACACTGTAGGCGCCTACGGAAACCTACAGACCCCTACAGAATACTACCAGCCACTACAGAAAAATATGGCCCCTACGGAACTCTACGGAACCTGGCAGAAACACTGTGCGCCCCTACAGGCCCTTGCGGGCACTTGCAGAACTCTGCAGGAACCCACGGAACTTTATGGAACCCTACCAGCCCCCACGGAACCCTAAAGACCCTTGCAGGCAGTTACGGAACGGTACAGGGCCCTAGGGAACTTTACCAGCCACTATGGAACTCTACGGGCCCCTGCGGAACCCTGCAGAACCCTCCAGAACCTTACAGAATCCCACGGATTCCTACAGACTCCTGCGGGCACTTACTCAACCCTAGAGGACCCTACGGAACACTACTGGCTCCTGCGGTACTCCAGAGGCCTCTAGGGAACCTACGAAGCTCTACGGAACCCTATGGATCCTTACGGCACAGTACGGGCCCCTTCAGACCTCTGCGGGCGCTTATGGAAACCTACAGGACCCTACCGAAACTGTACGAGACTCTACAGGCCCCTAGGGAACACCACAGGCCCCTACGGAACCCTACACAACCCTCCGGAAACATATGGCACCCTACAAGCTCCTACCAACCCCTGCGGGCACTTACATAACCCTACAGGCCCCTACGGAAATCTACGGGACTCTACGGGCCCCTAGGGAACCCTTCAGATTTCGACGGAACCCTATGAGGCCCTCTGGAACCCTACAGAATACTCCAGGACCCGACAGCACTCTACAAGACCCTTAGCAACACAACGGAACCTCACTAAAACCCTATGGGCTCCTACAGAACACTGCAGGTGCCTACGGAACCCTACAGACCCCTACGGAACCCTACAGACACCTGCGGGCACTTACGGAACCCTGCAGGCCCCTACGGAACCCTACAGGTCCATACAGAACCCCACAGGGCCCTACGGAACTTTACCAGCCACTACGGAACTCTACGGGCCCCTACGGAACCCTGCAGAACCCTCCAGAACCTTACAGAATCCCACAGACTCCTACAGACTTCTGCGGGCACTTACTCAACCCTAGAGGACCCTACGGAACACTGCCAGCTCCTATGGAAGGAACCCTACGGGCCCCTACAGAACACTACTGGCTCCTGCGGTACTCCACAGGCCTCTAGGGAACCTACGAAGCTCTACGGAACCCTATGGATCCTTACGGCACAGTACGGGCCCCTTCAGACCTCTGCGGGCGCTTATGGAAACCTACAGGACCCTACGGAACTGTACGAGACTTTACAGGCCCCTAGGGAACACCACAGGCCCCTACGGAACCGTACGAGACTCTACAGGCCCCTAGGGAACACCACAGGCCCCTACGGAACCCTACACAACCCTCTGGAAACTTATGGAACCCTACAAGCTCCTACCAACCCCTGCGAGCACTTACACAACCCTACAGGTCCCTACGGCAATCTACGGGACTCTACGGGCCCCTAGGGAACCCTATAGATTTCGATGGAACCCTATGAGGCCCTCTGGAACCCTACAGAATACTCCAGGACCCGACAGCACTCTACAAGACCCTTAGCAACACAACGGAACCTCACTAAAACCCTATGGGCTCCTACAGAACACTGCAGGTGCCTACGGAACCCTACAGACCCCGACGGAACCCTACAGACACCTGCGGGCAATTACGGAACCCTGCAGGCCCCTACGGAACCCTACAGGTCCATACAGAACCCCACAGGGCCCTACGGAACTTTACCAGCCGCTACGGAACTCTACGGGCCCCTACGGAACCCTGCAGAACCCTCCAGAACCTTACAGAATCCCACAGACTTCTGCGGGCACTTACACAACCCTACAGGTCCCTACAGAAATCTACGGGACTCTATGGGCCCCCAGGGAACCCTATAGATTTCGATGGAACCCTACGAGCCCCTCTGGAACCCTAGAGAATACTCCAGGACCCGACAGCACTCTACAAGACCCTTAGCAACACAACGGAACCTCACTAAAACCCTATGGGCTCCTACAGAACACTGTAGGCGCCTACGGAAACCTACAGACCCCTACAGAATACTACCAGCCACTACAGAAAAATATGGCCCCTACGGAACTCTACGGAACCTGGCAGAAACACTGTGCGCCCCTACAGGCCCTTGCGGGCACTTGCAGAACTCTGCAGGAACCCACGGAACTTTATGGAACCCTACCAGCCCCTACGGAAGCCTAAAGACCCTTGCAGGCAGTTACGGAACGGTACAGGGCCCTAGGGAACTTTACCAGCCACTATGGAACTCTACGGGCCCCTGCGGAACCCTGCAGAACCCTCCAGAACCTTACAGAATCCCACGGATTCCTACAGACTCCTGCGGGCACTTACTCAACCCTAGAGGACCCTACGGAACACTACTGGCTCCTGCGGTACTCCAGAGGCCTCTAGGGAACCTACAAAGCTCTACGGAACCCTATGGATCCTTACGGCACAGTACGGGCCCCTTCAGACCTCTGCGGGCGCTTATGGAAACCTACAGGACCCTACCGAAACTGTACGAGACTCTACAGGCCCCTAGGGAACACCACAGGCCCCTACGGAACCCTACACAACCCTCCGGAAACATATGGCACCCTACAAGCTCCTACCAACCCCTGCGGGCACTTACATAACCCTACAGGTCCCTACGGAAATCTACGGGACTCTACGGGCCCCTAGGGAACCCTTCAGATTTCGACGGAACCCTATGAGGCCCTCTGGAACCCTACAGAATACTCCAGGACCCGACAGCACTCTACAAGACCCTTAGCAACACAACGGAACCTCACTAAAACCCTATGGGCTCCTACAGAACACTGCAGGTGCCTACGGAACCCTACAGACACCTGCGGGCACTTACGGAACCCTGCAGGCCCCTACGGAACCCTACAGGTCCATACAGAACCCCACAGGGCCCTACGGAACTTTACCAGCCACTACGGAACTCTATGGGCCCCTATGGAACCCTGCAGAACCCTCCAGGACCTTACAGAATCCCACAGACTCCTACAGACTTCTGCGGGCACTTACTCAACCCTAGAGGACCCTACGGAACACTGCCAGCTCCTATGGAAGGAACCCTACGGGCCCCTACAGAACACTACTGGCTCCTGCGGTACTCCACAGGCCTCTAGGGAACCTACGAAGCTCTACGGAACCCTATGGATCCTTACGGCACAGTACGGGCCCCTTCAGACCTCTGCGGGCGCTTATGGAAACCTACAGGACCCTACGGAACTGTACGAGACTCTACAGGCCCCTAGGGAACACCACAGGCCCCTACGGAACCGTACGAGACTCTACAGGCCCCTAGGGAACACCACAGGCCCCTACGGAACCCTACACAACCCTCTGGAAACTTATGGAACCCTACAAGCTCCTACCAACCCCTGCGAGCACTTACACAACCCTACAGGTCCCTACGGCAATCTACGGGACTCTACGGGCCCCTAGGGAACCCTATAGATTTCGATGGAACCCTATGAGGCCCTCTGGAACCCTACAGAATACTCCAGGACCCGACAGCACTCTACAAGACCCTTAGCAACACAACGGAACCTCACTAAAACCCTATGGGCTCCTACAGAACACTGCAGGTGCCTACGGAACCCTACAGACACCTGCGGGCACTTACTGAACCCTGCAGGCCCCTACGGAACCCTACAGGTCCATACAGAACCCCACAGGGCCCTACGGAACTTTTACCAGCCACTACGGAACTCTACGGGCCCCTACGGAACCCTGCAGAACCCTCCAGGACCTTACAGAATCCCACAGACTCCTACAGACTTCTGCGGGCACTTACTCAACCCTAGAGGACCCCACGGAAACACTGCCAGCTCCTATGGAAGGAACCCCTACGGGCCCCTACAGAACACTACTGGCTCCTGCGGTACTCCACAGGCCTCTAGGGAACCTACAAAGCTCTACGGATCCCTATGGATCCTTACGGCACAGTACGGGCCCCTTCAGACCTCTGCGGGCGCTTATGGAAACCTACAGGACCCTACGGAACTGTACGAGACTCTACAGGCCCCTAGGGGAACACCACAGGCCCCTACGGAACCGTACGAGACTCTACAGGCCCCTAGGGAACACCACAGGCCCCTACGGAACCCTACACAACCCTCTGGAAACTTATGGAACCCTACAAGCTCCTACCAACCCTGCGAGCACTTACACAACCCTACAGGTCCCTACGGCAATCTACGGGACTCTACGGGCCCCTAGGGAACCCTATAGATTTCGACGGAACCCTATGAGGCCCTCTGGAACCCTACAGAATACTCCAGGACCCGACAGCACTCTACAAGACCCTTAGCAACACAACGGAACCTCACTAAAACCCTATGGGCTCCTACAGAAACACTGCAGGTGCCTACGGAACCCTACAGACACCTGCGGGCACTTACTGAACCCTGCAGGCCCCTACGGAACCCTACAGGTCCATACAGAACCCCACAGGGCCCTACGGAACTTTACCAGCCACTACGGAACTCTACGGGCCCCTACGGAACCCTGCAGAACCCTCCAGGACCTTACAGAATCCCACAGACTCCTACAGACTTCTGCGGGCACTTACTCAACCCTAGAGGACCCCACGGAACACTGCCAGCTCCTATGGAAGGAACCCTACGGGCCCCTACAGAACACTACTGGCTCCTGCGGTACTCCACAGGCCTCTAGGGAACCTACAAAGCTCTACGGATCCCTATGGATCCTTACGGCACATTACGGGCCCCTTCAGACCTCTGCGGGCGCTTATGGAAACCTACAGGACCCTACGGAACTGTACGAGACTCTACAGGCCCCTAGGGAACACCACAGGCCCCTACGGAACCGTACGAGACTCTACAGGACCCTACGGAACTTTACGAGACTCTACAGGCCCCTAGGGAACACCACAGACCCCTACGGAACCGTACGAGACTCTACAGGCCCCTAGGGAACACCACAGGCCCCTACGGAACCCTACACAACCCTCTGGAAACTTATGGAACCCTACAAGCTCCCTACCAACCCCTGCGAGCACTTACACAACCCTACAGGTCCCTACGGCAATCTACGGGACTCTACGGGCCCCTAGGGAACCCTATAGATTTCGATGGAACCCTATGAGGCCCTCTGGAACCCTACAGAATACTCCAGGACCCGACAGCACTCTACAAGACCCTTAGCAACACAACGGAACCTCACTAAAACCCTATGGGCTCCTACAGAACACTGCAGGTGCCTACGGAACCCTACAGACCCCTACGGAACCCTACAGACACCTGCGGGCACTTACGGAACCCTGCAGGCCCCTACGGAACCCTACAGGTCCATACAGAACCCCACAGGGCCCTACGGAACTTTACCAGCCACTACGGAACTCTACGGGCCCCTACGGAACCCTGCAGAACCCTCCAGAACCTTACAGAATCCCACAGACTCCTACAGACTTCTGCGGGCACTTACTCAACCCTAGAGGACCCTACGGAACACTGCCAGCTCCTATGGAAGGAACCCTACGGGCCCCTACAGAACACTACTGGCTCCTGCGGTACTCCACAGGCCTCTAGGGAACCTACGAAGCTCTACGGAACCCTATGGATCCTTACGGCACAGTACGGGCCCCTTCAGACCTCTGCGGGCGCTTATGGAAACCTACAGGACCCTACGGAACTGTACGAGACTTTACAGGCCCCTAGGGAACACCACAGGCCCCTACGGAACCGTACGAGACTCTACAGGCCCCTAGGGAACACCACAGGCCCCTACGGAACCCTACACAACCCTCTGGAAACTTATGGAACCCTACAAGCTCCTACCAACCCCTGCGAGCACTTACACAACCCTACAGGTCCCTACGGTACGGGACTCTACGGGCCCCTAGGGAACCCTATAGATTTCGATGGAACCCTATGAGGCCCTCTGGAACCCTACAGAATACTCCAGGACCCGACAGCACTCTACAAGACCCTTAGCAACACAACGGAACCTCACTAAAACCCTATGGGCTCCTACAGAACACTGCAGGTGCCTACGGAACCCTAGAGACCCCTACGGAACCCTACAGACACCTGCGGGCACTTACGGAACCCTGCAGGCCCCTACGGAACCCTACAGGTCCATACAGAACCCCACAGGGCCCTACGGAACTTTACCAGCCACTACGGAACTCTACGGGCCCCTACGGAACCCTGCAGAACCCTCCAGAACCTTACAGAATCCCACAGACTCCTACAGACTTCTGCGGGCACTTACACAACCCTACAGGTCCCTACGGAAATCTACGGGACTCTATGGGCCCCTAGGGAACCCTATAGATTTCGATGGAACCCTACGAGCCCCTCTGGAACCCTACAGAATACTCCAGGACCCGACAGCACTCTACAAGACCCTTAGCAACACAACGGAACCTCACTAAAACCCTATGGGCTCCTACAGAACACTGTAGGCGCCTACGGAAACCTACAGACCCCTACAGAATACTACCAGCCACTACAGAAAAATATGGCCCCTACGGAACTCTACGGAACCTGGCAGAAACACTGTGGGCCCCTACAGGCCCTTGCGGGCACTTGCAGAACTCTGCAGGAACCCACGGAACTTTATGGAACCCTACCAGCCCCTACGGAAGCCTAAAGACCCTTGCAGGCAGTTACGGAACGGTACAGGGCCCTAGGGAACTTTACCAGCCACTACGGAACTCTACGGGCCCCTACGGAACCCTGCAGAACCCTACAGAATCCCACGGATTCCTACAGACTCCTGCGGGCACTTACTCAACCCTAGAGGACCCTACGGAACACTACTGGCTCCTGCGGTACTCCAGAGGCCTCTAGGGAACCTACAAAGCTCTACGGAACCCTATGGATCCTTACGGCACAGTACGGGCCCCTTCAGACCTCTGCGGGCGCTTATGGAAACCTACAGGACCCTACCGAAACTGTACGAGACTCTACAGGCCCCTAGGGAACACCACAGGCCCCTACGGAACCCTACACAACCCTCCGGAAACATATGGCACCCTACAAGCTCCTACCAACCCCTGCGGGCACTTACATAACCCTACAGGTCCCTACGGAAATCTACGGGACTCTACGGGCCCCTAGGGAACCCTTCAGATTTCGACGGAACCCTATGAGGCCCTCTGGAACCCTACAGAATACTCCAGGACCCGACAGCACTCTACAAGACCCTTAGCAACACAACGGAACCTCACTAAAACCCTATGGGCTCCTACAGAACACTGCAGGTGCCTACGGAACCCTACAGACACCTGCGGGCACTTACGGAACCCTGCAGGCCCCTACGGAACCCTACAGGTCCATACAGAACCCCACAGGGCCCTACGGAACTTTACCAGCCACTACGGAACTCTATGGGCCCCTATGGAACCCTGCAGAACCCTCCAGGACCTTACAGAATCCCACAGACTCCTACAGACTTCTGCGGGCACTTACTCAACCCTAGAGGACCCTACGGAACACTGCCAGCTCCTATGGAAGGAACCCTACGGGCCCCTACAGAACACTACTGGCTCCTGCGGTACTCCACAGGCCTCTAGGGAACCTACGAAGCTCTACGGAACCCTATGGATCCTTACGGCACAGTACGGGCCCCTTCAGACCTCTGCGGGCGCTTATGGAAACCTACAGGACCCTACGGAACTGTACGAGACTCTACAGGCCCCTAGGGAACACCACAGGCCCCTACGGAACCGTACGAGACTCTACAGGCCCCTAGGGAACACCACAGGCCCCTACGGAACCCTACACAACCCTCTGGAAACTTATGGAACCCTACAAGCTCCTACCAACCCCTGCGAGCACTTACACAACCCTACAGGTCCCTACGGCAATCTACGGGACTCTACGGGCCCCTAGGGAACCCTATAGATTTCGATGGAACCCTATGAGGCCCTCTGGAACCCTACAGAATACTCCAGGACCCGACAGCACTCTACAAGACCCTTAGCAACACAACGGAACCTCACTAAAACCCTATGGGCTCCTACAGAACACTGCAGGTGCCTACGGAACCCTACAGACACCTGCGGGCACTTACTGAACCCTGCAGGCCCCTACGGAACCCTACAGGTCCATACAGAACCCCACAGGGCCCTACGGAACTTTACCAGCCACTACGGAACTCTACGGGCCCCTACGGAACCCTGCAGAACCCTCCAGGACCTTACAGAATCCCACAGACTCCTACAGACTTCTGCGGGCACTTACTCAACCCTAGAGGACCCCACGGAACACTGCCAGCTCCTATGGAAGGAACCCTACGGGCCCCTACAGAACACTACTGGCTCCTGCGGTACTCCACAGGCCTCTAGGGAACCTACAAAGCTCTACGGATCCCTATGGATCCTTACGGCACAGTACGGGCCCCTTCAGACCTCTGCGGGCGCTTATGGAAACCTACAGGACCCTACGGAACTGTACGAGACTCTACAGGCCCCTAGGGAACACCACAGGCCCCTACGGAACCGTACGAGACTCTACAGGCCCCTAGGGAACACCACAGGCCCCTACGGAACCCTACACAACCCTCTGGAAACTTATGGAACCCTACAAGCTCCTACCAACCCCTGCGAGCACTTACACAACCCTACAGGTCCCTACGGCAATCTACGGGACTCTACGGGCCCCTAGGGAACCCTATAGATTTCGACGGAACCCTATGAGGCCCTCTGGAACCCTACAGAATACTCCAGGACCCGACAGCACTCTACAAGACCCTTAGCAACACAACGGAACCTCACTAAAACCCTATGGGCTCCTACAGAACACTGCAGGTGCCTACGGAACCCTACAGACACCTGCGGGCACTTACTGAACCCTGCAGGCCCCTACGGAACCCTACAGGTCCATACAGAACCCCACAGGGCCCTACGGAACTTTACCAGCCACTACGGAACTCTACGGGCCCCTACGGAACCCTGCAGAACCCTCCAGGACCTTACAGAATCCCACAGACTCCTACAGACTTCTGCGGGCACTTACTCAACCCTAGAGGACCCCACGGAACACTGCCAGCTCCTATGGAAGGAACCCTACGGGCCCCTACAGAACACTACTGGCTCCTGCGGTACTCCACAGGCCTCTAGGGAACCTACAAAGCTCTACGGATCCCTATGGATCCTTACGGCACATTACGGGCCCCTTCAGACCTCTGCGGGCGCTTATGGAAACCTACAGGACCCTACGGAACTGTACGAGACTCTACAGGCCCCTAGGGAACACCACAGGCCCCTACGGAACCGTACGAGACTCTACAGGACCCTACGGAACTTTACGAGACTCTACAGGCCCCTAGGGAACACCACAGACCCCTACGGAACCGTACGAGACTCTACAGGCCCCTAGGGAACACCACAGGCCCCTACGGAACCCTACACAACCCTCTGGAAACTTATGGAACCCTACAAGCTCCTACCAACCCCTGCGAGCACTTACACAACCCTACAGGTCCCTACGGCAATCTACGGGACTCTACGGGCCCCTAGGGAACCCTATAGATTTCGATGGAACCCTATGAGGCCCTCTGGAACCCTACAGAATACTCCAGGACCCGACAGCACTCTACAAGACCCTTAGCAACACAACGGAACCTCACTAAAACCCTATGGGCTCCTACAGAACACTGCAGGTGCCTACGGAACCCTACAGACCCCTACGGAACCCTACAGACACCTGCGGGCAATTACTAAACCCTGCAGGCCCCTACGGAACCCTACAGGTCCATACAGAACCCCACAGGGCCCTACGGAACTTTACCAGCCGCTACGGAACTCTACGGGCCCCTACGGAACCCTGCAGAACCCTCCAGAACCTTACAGAATCCCACAGACTTCTGCGGGCACTTACACAACCCTACAGGTCCCTACGGAAATCTACGGGACTCTATGGGCCCCCAGGGAACCCTATAGATTTCGATGGAACCCTACGAGCCCCTCTGGAACCCTACAGAATACTCCAGGACCCGACAGCACTCTACAAGACCCTTAGCAACACAACGGAACCTCACTAAAACCCTATGGGCTCCTACAGAACACTGTAGGCGCCTACGGAAACCTACAGACCCCTACAGAATACTACCAGCCACTACAGAAAAATATGGCCCCTACGGAACTCTACGGAACCTGGCAGAAACACTGTGCGCCCCTACAGGCCCTTGCGGGCACTTGCAGAACTCTGCAGGAACCCACGGAACTTTATGGAACCCTACCAGCCCCCACGGAACCCTAAAGACCCTTGCAGGCAGTTACGGAACGGTACAGGGCCCTAGGGAACTTTACCAGCCACTATGGAACTCTACGGGCCCCTGCGGAACCCTGCAGAACCCTGCAGAACCTTACAGAATCCCACGGATTCCTACAGACTCCTGCGGGCACTTACTCAACCCTAGAGGACCCTACGGAACACTACTGGCTCCTGCGGTACTCCAGAGGCCTCTAGGGAACCTACAAAGCTCTACGGAACCCTATGGATCCTTACGGCACAGTACGGGCCCCTTCAGACCTCTGCGGGCGCTTATGGAAACCTACAGGACCCTACCGAAACTGTACGAGACTCTACAGGCCCCTAGGGAACACCACAGGCCCCTACGGAACCCTACACAACCCTCCGGAAACATATGGCACCCTACAAGCTCCTACCAACCCCTGCGGGCACTTACATAACCCTACAGGCCCCTACGGAAATCTACGGGACTCTACGGGCCCCTAGGGAACCCTTCAGATTTCGACGGAACCCTATGAGGCCCTCTGGAACCCTACAGAATACTCCAGGACCCGACAGCACTCTACAAGACCCTTAGCAACACAACGGAACCTCACTAAAACCCTATGGGCTCCTACAGAACACTGCAGGTGCCTACGGAACCCTACAGACACCTGCGGGCAATTACTAAACCCTGCAGGCCCCTACGGAACCCTACAGGTCCATACAGAACCCCACAGGGCCCTACGGAACTTTACCAGCCGCTACGGAACTCTACGGGCCCCTACGGAACCCTGCAGAACCCTCCAGAACCTTACAGAATCCCACAGACTCCTACAGACTTCTGCGGGCACTTACACAACCCTACAGGTCCCTACGGCAATCTACGGGACTCCACGGGCCCCTAGGGAACCCTATAGATTTCGATGGAACCCTACGAGCCCCTCTGGAACCCTACAGAATACTCCAGGACCCGACAGCACTCTACAAGACCCTTAGCAACACAACGGAACCTCACTAAAACCCTATGGGCTCCTACAGAACACTGTAGGTGCCTACGGAAACCTACAGACCCCTACAGAATACTACCAGCCACTACAGAAAAATATGGCCCCTACGGAACTCTACGGAACCTGGCAGAAACACTGTGGGCCCCTACAGGCCCTTGCGGGCACTTGCAGAACTCTGCAGGAACCCACGGAACTTTATGGAACCCTACCAGCCCCTACGGAAGCCTAAAGACCCTTGCAGGCAGTTACGGAACGGTACAGGGCCCTAGGGAACTTTACCAGCCACTATGGAACTCTACGGGCCCCTGCGGAACCCTGCAGAACCCTCCAGAACCTTACAGAATCCCACGGATTCCTACAGACTCCTGCGGGCACTTACTCAACCCTAGAGGACCCTACGGAACACTACTGGCTCCTGCGGTACTCCAGAGGCCTCTAGGGAACCTACAAAGCTCTACGGAACCCTATGGATCCTTACGGCACAGTACGGGCCCCTTCAGACCTCTGCGGGCGCTTATGGAAACCTACAGGACCCTACGGAACTGTACGAGACTCTACAGGCCCCTAGGGAACACCACAGGCCCCTACGGAACCCTACACAACCCTCCGGAAACATATGGCACCCTACAAGCTCCTACCAACCCCTGCGGGCACTTACATAACCCTACAGGCCCCTACGGAAATCTACGGGACTCTACGGGCCCCTAGGGAACCCTTCAGATTTCGACGGAACCCTATGAGGCCCTCTGGAACCCTACAGAATACTCCAGGACCCGACAGCACTCTACAAGACCCTTAGCAACACAACGGAACCTCACTAAAACCCTATGGGCTCCTACAGAACACTGCAGGTGCCTACGGAACCCTACAGACCCCGACGGAACCCTACAGACACCTGCGGGCACTTACGGAACCCTGCAGGCCCCTACGGAACCCTACAGGTCCATACAGAACCCCACAGGGCCCTACGGAACTTTACCAGCCACTACGGAACTCTACGGGCCCCTACGGAACCCTGCAGAACCCTCCAGAACCTTACAGAATCCCACAGACTCCTACAGACTTCTGCGGGCACTTACTCAACCCTAGAGGACCCTACGGAACACTGCCAGCTCCTATGGAAGGAACCCTACGGGCCCCTACAGAACACTACTGGCTCCTGCGGTACTCCACAGGCCTCTAGGGAACCTACGAAGCTCTACGGAACCCTATGGATCCTTACGGCACAGTACGGGCCCCTTCAGACCTCTGCGGGCGCTTATGGAAACCTACAGGACCCTACGGAACTGTACGAGACTCTACAGGCCCCTAGGGAACACCACAGGCCCCTACGGAACCGTACGAGACTCTACAGGCCCCTAGGGAACACCACAGGCCCCTACGGAACCCTACACAACCCTCTGGAAACTTATGGAACCCTACAAGCTCCTACCAACCCCTGCGAGCACTTACACAACCCTACAGGTCCCTACGGCAATCTACGGGACTCCACGGGCCCCTAGGGAACCCTATAGATTTCGATGGAACCCTATGAGGCCCTCTGGAACCCTACAGAATACTCCAGGACCCGACAGCACTCTACAAGACCCTTAGCAACACAACGGAACCTCACTAAAACCCTATGGGCTCCTACAGAACACTGCAGGTGCCTACGGAACCCTACAGACCCCGACGGAACCCTACAGACACCTGCGGGCACTTACGGAACCCTGCAGGCCCCTACGGAACCCTACAGGTCCATACAGAACCCCACAGGGCCCTACGGAACTTTACCAGCCGCTACGGAACTCTACGGGCCCCTACGGAACCCTGCAGAACCCTCCAGGACCTTACAGAATCCCACAGACTCCTACAGACTTCTGCGGGCACTTACACAACCCTACAGGTCCCTACGGAAATCTACGGGACTCTATGGGCCCCTAGGGAACCCTATAGATTTCGATGGAACCCTACGAGCCCCTCTGGAACCCTACAGAATACTCCAGGACCCGACAGCACTCTACAAGACCCTTAGCAACACAACGGAACCTCACTAAAACCCTATGGGCTCCTACAGAACACTGTAGGCGCCTACGGAAACCTACAGACCCCTACAGAATACTACCAGCCACTACAGAAAAATATGGCCCCTACGGAACTCTACGGAACCTGGCAGAAACACTGTGGGCCCCTACAGGCCCTTGCGGGCACTTGCAGAACTCTGCAGGAACCCACGGAACTTTATGGAACCCTACCAGCCCCTACGGAAGCCTAAAGACCCTTGCAGGCAGTTACGGAATGGTACAGGGCCCTAGGGAACTTTACCAGCCACTATGGAACTCTACGGGCCCCTGCGGAACCCTGCAGAACCCTCCAGAACCTTACAGAATCCCACGGATTCCTACAGACTCCTGCGGGCACTTACTCAACCCTAGAGGACCCTACGGAACACTACTGGCTCCTGCGGTACTCCAGAGGCCTCTAGGGAACCTACAAAGCTCTACGGAACCCTATGGATCCTTACGGCACAGTACGGGCCCCTTCAGACCTCTGCGGGCGCTTATGGAAACCTACAGGACCCTACCGAAACTGTACGAGACTCTACAGGCCCCTAGGGAACACCACAGGCCCCTACGGAACCCTACACAACCCTCCGGAAACATATGGCACCCTACAAGCTCCTACCAACCCCTGCGGGCACTTACATAACCCTACAGGCCCCTACGGAAATCTACGGGACTCTACGGGCCCCTAGGGAACCCTTCAGATTTCGACGGAACCCTATGAGGCCCTCTGGAACCCTACAGAATACTCCAGGACCCGACAGCACTCTACAAGACCCTTAGCAACACAACGGAACCTCACTAAAACCCTATGGGCTCCTACAGAACACTGCAGGTGCCTACGGAACCCTACAGACACCTGCGGGCACTTACGGAACCCTGCAGGCCCCTACGGAACCCTACAGGTCCATACAGAACCCCACAGGGCCCTACGGAACTTTACCAGCCGCTACGGAACTCTACGGGCCCCTACGGAACCCTGCAGAACCCTCCAGAACCTTACAGAATCCCACAGACTCCTACAGACTTCTGCGGGCACTTACTCAACCCTAGAGGACCCTACGGAACACTGCCAGCTCCTATGGAAGGAACCCTACGGGCCCCTACAGAACACTACTGGCTCCTGCGGTACTCCACAGGCCTCTAGGGAACCTACGAAGCTCTACGGAACCCTATGGATCCTTACGGCACAGTACGGGCCCCTTCAGACCTCTGCGGGCGCTTATGGAAACCTACAGGACCCTACGGAACTGTACGAGACTCTACAGACCCCTAGGGAACACCGCAGGCCCCTACGGAACCGTACGAGACTCTACAGGCCCCTAGGGAACACCACAGGCCCCTACGGAACCCTACACAACCCTGTGGAAACATATGGCACCCTACAAGCTCCTACCAACCCCTGCGAGCACTTACACAACCCTACAGGTCCCTACAGCAATCTACGGGACTCTATGGGCCCCTAGGGAACCCTATAGATTTCGATGGAACCCTATGAGGCCCTCTGGAACCCTACAGAATACTCCAGGACCCGACAGCACTCTACAAGACCCTTAGCAACACAACGGAACCTCACTAAAACCCTATGGGCTCCTACAGAACACTGTAGGCGCCTACGGAAACCTACAGACCCCTACAGAATACTACCAGCCACTACAGAAAAATATGGCCCCAACGGAACTCTACGGAACCTGGCAGAAACACTGTGGGCCCCTACAGGCCCTTGCGGGCACTTGCAGAACTCTGCAGGAACCCACGGAACTTTATGGAACCCTACCAGCCCCTACGGAAGCCTAAAGACCCTTGCAGGCAGTTACGGAATGGTACAGGGCCCTAGGGAACTTTACCAGCCACTATGGAACTCTACGGGCCCCTGCGGAACCCTGCAGAACCCTCCAGAACCTTACAGAATCCCACGGATTCCTACAGACTCCTGCGGGCACTTACTCAACCCTAGAGGACCCTACGGAACACTACTGGCTCCTGCGGTACTCCAGAGGCCTCTAGGGAACCTACAAAGCTCTACGGAACCCTATGGATCCTTACGGCACAGTACGGGCCCCTTCAGACCTCTGCGGGCGCTTATGGAAACCTACAGGACCCTACCGAAACTGTACGAGACTCTACAGGCCCCTAGGGAACACCACAGGCCCCTACGGAACCCTACACAACCCTCCGGAAACATATGGCACCCTACAAGCTCCTACCAACCCCTGCGGGCACTTACATAACCCTACAGGCCCCTACGGAAATCTACGGGACTCTACGGGCCCCTAGGGAACCCTTCAGATTTCGACGGAACCCTATGAGGCCCTCTGGAACCCTACAGAATACTCCAGGACCCGACAGCACTCTACAAGACCCTTAGCAACACAACGGAACCTCACTAAAACCCTATGGGCTCCTACAGAACACTGCAGGTGCCTACGGAACCCTACAGACCCCTACGGAACCCTACAGACACCTGCGGGCACTTATGGAACCCTGCAGGTCCCTACGGAACCCTACAGGTCCATACAGAACCCCACAGGGCCCTACAGAAGTTTACCAGCCACTACGGAACTCTACGGGCCCCTACGGAACCCTGCAGAACCCTCCAGAACCTTACAGAATCCCACAGACTCCTACAGACTTCTGCGGGCACTTACTCAACCCTAGAGGACCCTACGGAACACTGCCAGCTCCTATGGAAGGAACCCTACGGGCCCCTACAGAACACTACTGGCTCCTGCGGTACTCCACAGGCCTCTAGGGAACCTACGAAGCTCTACGGAACCCTATGGATCCTTACAGCACAGTACGGGCCCCTTCAGACCTCTGCGGGCGCTTATGGAAACCTACAGGACCCTACGGAACTGTACGAGACTCTACAGGCCCCTAGGGAACACCACAGGCCCCTACGGAACCGTACGAGACTCTACAGGCCCCTAGGGAACACCACAGGCCCCTACGGAACCCTACACAACCCTCTGGAAACTTATGGAACCCTACAAGCTCCTACCAACCCCTGCGAGCACTTACACAACCCTACAGGTCCCTACGGCAATCTACGGGACTCCACGGGCCCCTAGGGAACCCTATAGATTTCGATGGAACCCTACGAGCCCCTCTGGAACCCTACAGAATACTCCAGGACCCGACAGCACTCTACAAGACCCTTAGCAACACAACGGAACCTCACTAAAACCCTATGGGCTCCTACAGAACACTGTAGGTGCCTACGGAAACCTACAGACCCCTACAGAATACTACCAGCCACTACAGAAAAATATGGCCCCTACGGAACTCTACGGAACCTGGCAGAAACACTGTGGGCCCCTATAGGCCCTTGCGGGCACTTGCAGAACTCTGCAGGAACCCACGGAACTTTATGGAACCCTACCAGCCCCTACGGAAGCCTAAAGACCCTTGCAGGCAGTTACGGAACGGTACAGGGCCCTAGGGAACTTTACCAGCCACTATGGAACTCTACGGGCCCCTGCGGAACCCTGCAGAACCCTCCAGAACCTTACAGAATCCCACGGATTCCTACAGACTCCTGCGGGCACTTACTCAACCCTAGAGGACCCTACGGAACACTACTGGCTCCTGCGGTACTCCAGAGGCCTCTAGGGAACCTACAAAGCTCTACGGAACCCTATGGATCCTTACGGCACAGTACGGGCCCCTTCAGACCTCTGCGGGCGCTTATGGAAACCTACAGGACCCTACCGAAACTGTACGAGACTCTACAGGCCCCTAGGGAACACCACAGGCCCCTACGGAACCCTACACAACCCTCCGGAAACATATGGCACCCTACAAGCTCCTACCAACCCCTGCGGGCACTTACATAACCCTACAGGCCCCTACGGAAATCTACGGGACTCTACGGGCCCCTAGGGAACCCTTCAGATTTCGACGGAACCCTATGAGGCCCTCTGGAACCCTACAGAATACTCCAGGACCCGACAGCACTCTACAAGACCCTTAGCAACACAACGGAACCTCACTAAAACCCTATGGGCTCCTACAGAACACTGCAGGTGCCTACGGAACCCTACAGACACCTGCGGGCACTTACGGAACCCTGCAGGCCCCTACGGAACCCTACAGGTCCATACAGAACCCCACAGGGCCCTACGGAACTTTACCAGCCGCTACGGAACTCTACGGGCCCCTACGGAACCCTGCAGAACCCTCCAGAACCCCACAGACTCCTACAGACTTCTGCGGGCACTTACTCAACCCTAGAGGACCCTACGGAACACTGCCAGCTCCTATGGAAGGAACCCTACGGGCCCCTACAGAACACTACTGGCTCCTGCGGTACTCCAGAGGCCTCTAGGGAACCTACGAAGCTCTACGGAACCCTATGGATCCTTACGGCACAGTACGGGCCCCTTCAGACCTCTGCGGGCGCTTATGGAAACCTACAGGACCCTACGGAACTGTACGAGACTCTACAGACCCCTAGGGAACACCGCAGGCCCCTACGGAACCGTACGAGACTCTACAGGCCCCTAGGGAACACCACAGGCCCCTACGGAACCCTACACAACCCTCCGGAAACATATGGCACCCTACAAGCTCCTACCAACCCCTGCGAGCACTTACACAACCCTACAGGTCCCTACAGCAATCTACGGGACTCTATGGGCCCCTAGGGAACCCTATAGATTTCGATGGAACCCTATGAGGCCCTCTGGAACCCTACAGAATACTCCAGGACCCGACAGCACTCTACAAGACCCTTAGCAACACAACGGAACCTCACTAAAACCCTATGGGCTCCTACAGAACACTGCAGGTGCCTACGGAACCCTACAGACCCCTACGGAACCCTACAGACACCTGCGGGCACTTACGGAACCCTGCAGGCCCCTACGGAACCCTACAGGTCCATACAGAACCCCACAGGGCCCTACGGAACTTTACCAGCCGCTACGGAACTCTACGGGCCCCTACGGAACCCTGCAGAACCCTCCAGAACCTTACAGAATCCCACAGACTCCTACAGACTTCTGCGGGCACTTACACAACCCTACAGGTCCCTACGGAAATCTACGGGACTCTATGGGCCCCTAGGGAACCCTATAGATTTCGATGGAACCCTATGAGGCCCTCTGGAACCCTACAGAATACTCCAGGACCCGACAGCACTCTACAAGACCCTTAGCAACACAACGGAACCTCACTAAAACCCTATGGGCTCCTACAGAACACTGTAGGCGCCTACGGAAACCTACAGACCCCTACAGAATACTACCAGCCACTACAGAAAAATATGGCCCCTACGGAACTCTACGGAACCTGGCAGAAACACTGTGGGCCCCTACAGGCCCTTGCGGGCACTTGCAGAACTCTGCAGGAACCCACGGAACTTTATGGAACCCTACCAGCCCCTACGGAAGCCTAAAGACCCTTGCAGGCAGTTACGGAATGGTACAGGGCCCTAGGGAACTTTACCAGCCACTATGGAACTCTACGGGCCCCTGCGGAACCCTGCAGAACCCTCCAGAACCTTACAGAATCCCACGGATTCCTACAGACTCCTGCGGGCACTTACTCAACCCTAGAGGACCCTACGGAACACTACTGGCTCCTGCGGTACTCCAGAGGCCTCTAGGGAACCTACAAAGCTCTACGGAACCCTATGGATCCTTACGGCACAGTACGGGCCCCTTCAGACCTCTGCGGGCGCTTATGGAAACCTACAGGACCCTACCGAAACTGTACGAGACTCTACAGGCCCCTAGGGAACACCACAGGCCCCTACGGAACCCTACACAACCCTCCGGAAACATATGGCACCCTACAAGCTCCTACCAACCCCTGCGGGCACTTACATAACCCTACAGGCCCCTACGGAAATCTACGGGACTCTACGGGCCCCTAGGGAACCCTTCAGATTTCGACGGAACCCTATGAGGCCCTCTGGAACCCTACAGAATACTCCAGGACCCGACAGCACTCTACAAGACCCTTAGCAACACAACGGAACCTCACTAAAACCCTATGGGCTCCTACAGAACACTGCAGGTGCCTACGGAACCCTACAGACCCCTACGGAACCCTACAGACACCTGCGGGCACTTACGGAACCCTGCAGGCCCCTACGGAACCCTACAGGTCCATACAGAACCCCACAGGGCCCTACAGAACTTTACCAGCCACTACGGAACTCTACGGGCCCCTACGGAACCCTGCAGAACCCTCCAGAACCTTACAGAATCCCACAGACTCCTACAGACTTCTGCGGGCACTTACTCAACCCTAGAGGACCCTACGGAACACTGCCAGCTCCTATGAAAGGAACCCTACGGGCCCCTACAGAACACTACTGGCTCCTGCGGTACTCCACAGGCCTCTAGGGAACCTACGAAGCTCTACGGAACCCTATGGATCCTTACAGCACAGTACGGGCCCCTTCAGACCTCTGCGGGCGCTTATGGAAACCTACAGGACCCTACGGAACTGTACGAGACTCTACAGGCCCCTAGGGAACACCACAGGCCCCTACGGAACCGTACGAGACTCTACAGGCCCCTAGGGAACACCACAGGCCCCTACGGAACCCTACACAACCCTCTGGAAACTTATGGAACCCTACAAGCTCCTACCAACCCCTGCGAGCACTTACACAACCCTACAGGTCCCTACGGCAATCTACGGGACTCCACGGGCCCCTAGGGAACCCTATAGATTTCGATGGAACCCTACGAGCCCCTCTGGAACCCTACAGAATACTCCAGGACCCGACAGCACTCTACAAGACCCTTAGCAACACAACGGAACCTCACTAAAACCCTATGGGCTCCTACAGAACACTGTAGGCGCCTACGGAAACCTACAGACCCCTACAGAATACTACCAGCCACTACAGAAAAATATGGCCCCTACGGAACTCTACGGAACCTGGCAGAAACACTGTGGGCCCCTACAGGCCCTTGCGGGCACTTGCAGAACTCTGCAGGAACCCACGGAACTTTATGGAACCCTACCAGCCCCTACGGAAGCCTAAAGACCCTTGCAGGCAGTTACGGAACGGTACAGGGCCCTAGGGAACTTTACCAGCCACTATGGAACTCTACGGGCCCCTGCGGAACCCTGCAGAACCCTGCAGAACCTTACAGAATCCCACGGATTCCTACAGACTCCTGCGGGCACTTACTCAACCCTAGAGGACCCTACGGAACACTACTGGCTCCTGCGGTACTCCAGAGGCCTCTAGGGAACCTACAAAGCTCTACGGAACCCTATGGATCCTTACGGCACAGTACGGGCCCCTTCAGACCTCTGCGGGCGCTTATGGAAACCTACAGGACCCTACCGAAACTGTACGAGACTCTACAGGCCCCTAGGGAACACCACAGGCCCCTACGGAACCCTACACAACCCTCCGGAAACATATGGCACCCTACAAGCTCCTACCAACCCCTGCGGGCACTTACATAACCCTACAGGCCCCTACGGAAATCTACGGGACTCTACGGGCCCCTAGGGAACCCTTCAGATTTCGACGGAACCCTATGAGGCCCTCTGGAACCCTACAGAATACTCCAGGACCCGACAGCACTCTACAAGACCCTTAGCAACACAACGGAACCTCACTAAAACCCTATGGGCTCCTACAGAACACTGCAGGTGCCTACGGAACCCTACAGACACCTGCGGGCACTTACGGAACCCTGCAGGCCCCTACGGAACCCTACAGGTCCATACAGAACTCCACAGGGCCCTACGGAACTTTACCAGCCACTACGGAACTCTACGGGCCCCTACGGAACCCTGCAGAACCCTCCAGAACCTTACAGAATCCCACAGACTCCTACAGACTTCTGCGGGCACTTACTCAACCCTAGAGGACCCTACGGAACACTGCCAGCTCCTATGGAAGGAACCCTACGGGCCCCTACAGAACACTACTGGCTCCTGCGGTACTCCACAGGCCTCTAGGGAACCTACGAAGCTCTACGGAACCCTATGGATCCTTACGGCACAGTACGGGCCCCTTCAGACCTCTGCGGGCGCTTATGGAAACCTACAGGACCCTACGGAACTGTACGAGACTCTACAGGCCCCTAGGGAACACCACAGGCCCCTACGGAACCGTACGAGACTCTACAGGCCCCTAGGGAACACCACAGGCCCCTACGGAACCCTACACAACCCTCTGGAAACTTATGGAACCCTACAAGCTCCTACCAACCCCTGCGAGCACTTACACAACCCTACAGGTCCCTACGGCAATCTACGGGACTCCACGGGCCCCTAGGGAACCCTATAGATTTCGATGGAACCCTATGAGGCCCTCTGGAACCCTACAGAATACTCCAGGACCCGACAGCACTCTACAAGACCCTTAGCAACACAACGGAACCTCACTAAAACCCTATGGGCTCCTACAGAACACTGCAGGTGTCTACGGAACCCTACAGACCCCGACGGAACCCTACAGACACCTGCGGGCACTTACGGAACCCTGCAGGCCCCTACGGAACCCTACAGGTCCATACAGAACCCCACAGGGCCCTACGGAACTTTACCAGCCGCTACGGAACTCTAGGGGCCCCTACGGAACCCTGCAGAACCCTCCAGAACCTTACAGAATCCCACAGACTCCTACAGACTTCTGCGGGCACTTACTCAACCCTAGAGGACCCTACGGAACACTACTGGCTCCTGCGGTACTCCAGAGGCCTCTAGGGAACCTACAAAGCTCTACGGAACCCTATGGATCCGTACGGCACAGTACGGGCCCCTTCAGACCTCTGCGGGCGCTTATGGAAACCTACAGGACCCTACCGAAACTGTACGAGACTCTACAGGCCCCTAGGGAACACCACAGGCCCCTACGGAACCCTACACAACCCTCCGGAAACATATGGCACCCTACAAGCTCCTACCAACCCCTGCGGGCACTTACATAACCCTACAGGCCCCTACGGAAATCTACGGGACTCTACGGGCCCCTAGGGAACCCTTCAGATTTCGACGGAACCCTATGAGGCCCTCTGGAACCCTACAGAATACTCCAGGACCCGACAGCACTCTACAAGACCCTTAGCAACAAAACGGAACCTCCCTAAAACCCTATGGGCTCCTACAGAACACTGCAGGTGCCTACGGAACCCTACAGACACCTGCGGGCACTTACGGAACCCTGCAGGCCCCTACGGAACCCTACAGGTCCATACAGAACCCCACAGGGCCCTACGGAACTTTACCAGCCGCTACGGAACTCTACGGGCCCCTACGGAACCCTGCAGAACCCTCCAGAACCTTACAGAATCCCACAGACTCCTACAGACTTCTGCGGGCACTTACACAACCCTACAGGTCCCGACGGAAATCTACGGGACTCTATGGGCCCCTAGGGAACCCTATAGATTTCGATGGAACCCTACGAGGCCCTCTGGAACCCTACAGAATACTCCAGGACCCGACAGCACTCTACAAGACCCTTAGCAACACAACGGAACCTCACTAAAACCCTATGGGCTCCTACAGAACACTGTAGGCGCCTACGGAAACCTACAGACCCCTACAGAATACTACCAGCCACTACAGAAAAATATGGCCCCTACGGAACTCTACGGAACCTGGCAGAAACACTGTGGGCCCCTACAGGCCCTTGCGGGCACTTGCAGAACTCTGCAGGAACCCACGGAACTTTATGGAACCCTACCAGCCCCTACGGAAGCCTAAAGACCCTTGCAGGCAGTTACGGAACGGTACAGGGCCCTAGGGAACTTTACCAGCCACTATGGAACTCTACGGGCCCCTGCGGAACCCTGCAGAACCCTCCAGAACCTTACAGAATCCCACGGATTCCTACAGACTCCTGCGGGCACTTACTCAACCCTAGAGGACCCTACGGAACACTACTGGCTCCTGCGGTACTCCAGAGGCCTCTAGGGAACCTACAAAGCTCTACGGAACCCTATGGATCCTTACGGCACAGTACGGGCCCCTTCAGACCTCTGCGGGCGCTTATGGAAACCTACAGGACCCTACCGAAACTGTACGAGACTCTACAGGCCCCTAGGGAACACCACAGGCCCCTACGGAACCCTACACAACCCTCCGGAAACATATGGCACCCTACAAGCTCCTACCAACCCCTGCGGGCACTTACATAACCCTACAGGCCCCTACGGAAATCTACGGGACTCTACGGGCCCCTAGGGAACCCTTCAGATTTCGATGGAACCCTATGAGGCCCTCTGGAACCCTACAGAATACTCCAGGACCCGACAGCACTCTACAAGACCCTTAGCAACACAACGGAACCTCACTAAAACCCTATGGGCTCCTACAGAACACTGCAGGTGCCTACGGAACCCTACAGACCCCGACGGAACCCTACAGACACCTGCGGGCACTTACGGAACCCTGCAGGCCCCTACGGAACCCTACAGGTCCATACAGAACCCCACAGGGCCCTACGGAACTTTACCAGCCGCTACGGAACTCTACGGGCCCCTACGGAACCCTGCAGAACCCTCCAGAACCTTACAGAATCCCACAGACTCCTACAGACTTCTGCGGGCACTTACACAACCCTACAGGTCCCTACGGAAATCTACGGGACTCTATGGGCCCCTAGGGAACCCTATAGATTTCGATGGAACCCTACGAGCCCCTCTGGAACCCTACAGAATACTCCAGGACCCGACAGCACTCTACAAGACCCTTAGCAACACAACGGAACCTCACTAAAACCCTATGGGCTCCTACAGAACACTGTAGGCGCCTACGGAAACCTACAGACCCCTACAGAATACTACCAGCCACTACAGAAAAATATGGCCCCTACGGAACTCTACGGAACCTGGCAGAAACACTGTGGGCCCCTACAGGCCCTTGCGGGCACTTGCAGAACTCTGCAGGAACCCACGGAACTTTATGGAACCCTACCAGCCCCTACGGAAGCCTAAAGACCCTTGCAGGCAGTTACGGAACGGTACAGGGCCCTAGGGAACTTTACCAGCCACTATGGAACTCTACGGGCCCCTGCGGAACCCTGCAGAACCCTCCAGAACCTTACAGAATCCCACGGATTCCTACAGACTTCTGCGGGCACTTACTCAACCCTAGAGGACCCTACGGAACACTGCCAGCTCCTATGGAAGGAACCCTACGGGCCCCTACAGAACACTACTGGCTCCTGCGGTACTCCACAGGCCTCTAGGGAACCTACGAAGCTCTACGGAACCCTATGGATCCTTACGGCACAGTACGGGCCCCTTCAGACCTCTGCGGGCGCTTATGGAAACCTACAGGACCCTACGGAACTGTACGAGACTCTACAGGCCCCTAGGGAACACCACAGGCCCCTACGGAACCCTACACAACCCTCCGGAAACATATGGCACCCTACAAGCTCCTACCAACCCCTGCGGGCACTTACATAACCCTACAGGCCCCTACGGAAATCTACGGGACTCTACAGGCCCCTAGGGAACCCTTCAGATTTCGACGGAACCCTATGAGGCCCTCTGGAACCCTACAGAATACTCCAGGACCCGACAGCACTCTACAAGACCCTTAGCAACACAACGGAACCTCACTAAAACCCTATGGGCTCCTACAGAACACTGCAGGTGCCTACGGAACCCTACAGACCCCTACGGAACCCTACAGACACCTGCGGGCACTTACGGAACCCTGCAGGCCCCTACGGAACCCTACAGGTCCATACAGAACCCCACAGGGCCCTACGGAACTTTACCAGCCACTACGGAACTCTACGGGCCCCTACGGAACCCTGCAGAACCCTCCAGAACCTTACAGAATCCCACAGACTCCTACAGACTTCTGCGGGCACTTACTCAACCCTAGAGGACCCTACGGAACACTGCCAGCTCCTATGGAAGGAACCCTACGGGCCCCTACAGAACACTACTGGCTCCTGCGGTACTCCACAGGCCTCTAGGGAACCTACAAAGCTCTACGGAACCCTATGGATCCTTACGGCACAGTACGGGCCCCTTCAGACCTCTGCGGGCGCTTATGGAAACCTACAGGACCCTACGGAACTGTACGAGACTCTACAGGCCCCTAGGGAACACCGCAGGCCCCTACGGAACCGTACGAGACTCTACAGGCCCCTAGGGAACACCACAGGCCCCTACGGAACCCTACACAACCCTGTGGAAACATATGGCACCCTACAAGCTCCTACCAACCCCTGCGAGCACTTACACAACCCTACAGGTCCCTACAGCAATCTACGGGACTCTATGGGCCCCTAGGGAACCCTATAGATTTCGATGGAACCCTATGAGGCCCTCTGGAACCCTACAGAATACTCCAGGACCCGACAGCACTCTACAAGACCCTTAGCAACACAACGGAACCTCACTAAAACCCTATGGGCTCCTACAGAACACTGTAGGCGCCTACGGAACCCTACAGACCCCTACGGAACCCTACAGACACCTGCGGGCACTTACGGAACCCTGCAGGCCCCTACGGAACCCTACAGGTCCATACAGAACCCCACAGGGCCCTACGGAACTTTACCAGCCGCTACGGAACTCTACGGGCCCCTACGGAACCCTGCAGAACCCTCCAGAACCTTACAGAATCCCACAGACTCCTACAGACTTCTGCGGGCACTTACACAACCCTACAGGTCCCTACGGAAATCTACGGGACTCTATGGGCCCCTAGGGAACCCTATAGATTTCGATGGAACCCTACGAGCCCCTCTGGAACCCTACAGAATACTCCAGGACCCGACAGCACTCTACAAGACCCTCAGCAACACAACGGAACCTCACTAAAACCCTATGGGCTCCTACAGAACACTGTAGGCGCCTACGGAAACCTACAGACCCCTACAGAATACTACCAGCCACTACAGAAAAATATGGCCCCTACGGAACTCTACGGAACCTGGCAGAAACACTGTGGGCCCCTACAGGCCCTTGCGGGCACTTGCAGAACTCTGCAGGAACCCACGGAACTTTATGGAACCCTACCAGCCCCCACGGAACCCTAAAGACCCTTGCAGGCAGTTACGGAATGGTACAGGGCCCTAGGGAACTTTACCAGCCACTATGGAACTCTACGGGCCCCTGCGGAACCCTGCAGAACCCTCCAGAACCTTACAGAATCCCACGGATTCCTACAGACTTCTGCGGGCACTTACTCAACCCTAGAGGACCCTACGGAACACTGCCAGCTCCTATGGAAGGAACCCTACGGGCCCCTACAGAACACTACTGGCTCCTGCGGTACTCCACAGGCCTCTAGGGAACCTACAAAGCTCTACGGAACCCTATGGATCCTTACGGCACAGTACGGGCCCCTTCAGACCTCTGCGGGCGCTTATGGAAACCTACAGGACCCTACGGAACTGTACGAGACTCTACAGGCCCCTAGGGAACACCACAGGCCCCTACGGAACCGTACGAGACTCTACAGGCCCCTAGGGAACACCACAGGCCCCTACGGAACCCTACACAACCCTCTGGAAACTTATGGAACCCTACAAGCTCCTACCAACCCCTGCGAGCACTTACACAACCCTACAGGTCCCTACGGCAATCTACGGGACTCCACGGGCCCCTAGGGAACCCTTCAGATTTCGATGGAACCCTATGAGGCCCTCTGGAACCCTACAGAATACTCCAGGACCCGACAGCACTCTACAAGACCCTTAGCAACACAACGGAACCTCACTAAAACCCTATGGGCTCCTACAGAACACTGCAGGTGCCTACGGAACCCTACAGACCCCTACGGAACCCTACAGACACCTGCGGGCACTTACGGAACCCTGCAGGCCCCTACGGAACCCTACAGGTCCATACAGAACCCCACAGGGCCCTACGGAACTTTACCAGCCGCTACGGAACTCTACGGGCCCCTACGGAACCCTGCAGAACCCTCCAGAACCTTACAGAATCCCACAGACTCCTACAGACTTCTGCGGGCACTTACACAACCCTACAGGTCCCTACGGAAATCTACGGGACTCTATGGGCCCCTAGGGAACCCTATAGATTTCGATGGAACCCTACGAGCCCCTCTGGAACCCTACAGAATACTCCAGGACCCGACAGCACTCTACAAGACCCTTAGCAACACAACGGAACCTCACTAAAACCCTATGGGCTCCTACAGAACACTGTAGGCGCCTACGGAAACCTACAGACCCCTACAGAATACTACCAGCCACTACAGAAAAATATGGCCCCTACGGAACTCTACGGAACCTGGCAGAAACACTGTGGGCCCCTACAGGCCCTTGCGGGCACTTGCAGAACTCTGCAGGAACCCACGGAACTTTATGGAACCCTACCAGCCCCTACGGAAGCCTAAAGACCCTTGCAGGCAGTTACGGAACGGTACAGGGCCCTAGGGAACTTTACCAGCCACTATGGAACTCTACGGGCCCCTGCGGAACCCTGCAGAACCCTCCAGAACCTTACAGAATCCCACGGATTCCTACAGACTCCTGCGGGCACTTACTCAACCCTAGAGGACCCTACGGAACACTACTGGCTCCTGCGGTACTCCAGAGGCCTCTAGGGAACCTACAAAGCTCTACGGAACCCTATGGATCCTTACGGCACAGTACGGGCCCCTTCAGACCTCTGCGGGCGCTTATGGAAACCTACAGGACCCTACCGAAACTGTACGAGACTCTACAGGCCCCTAGGGAACACCACAGGCCCCTACGGAACCCTACACAACCCTCCGGAAACATATGGCACCCTACAAGCTCCTACCAACCCCTGCGGGCACTTACATAACCCTACAGGCCCCTACGGAAATCTACGGGACTCTACGGGCCCCTAGGGAACCCTTCAGATTTCGATGGAACCCTATGAGGCCCTCTGGAACCCTACAGAATACTCCAGGACCCGACAGCACTCTACAAGACCCTTAGCAACACAACGGAACCTCACTAAAACCCTATGGGCTCCTACAGAACACTGCAGGTGCCTACGGAACCCTACAGACCCCGACGGAACCCTACAGACACCTGCGGGCACTTACGGAACCCTGCAGGCCCCTACGGAACCCTACAGGTCCATACAGAACCCCACAGGGCCCTACGGAACTTTACCAGCCACTACGGAACTCTACGGGCCCCTACGGAACCCTGCAGAACCCTCCAGAACCTTACAGAATCCCACAGACTCCTACAGACTTCTGCGGGCACTTACACAACCCTACAGGTCCCTACGGAAATCTACGGGACTCTATGGGCCCCTAGGGAACCCTATAGATTTCGATGGAACCCTACGAGCCCCTCTGGAACCCTACAGAATACTCCAGGACCCGACAGCACTCTACAAGACCCTTAGCAACACAACGGAACCTCACTAAAACCCTATGGGCTCCTACAGAACACTGTAGGCGCCTACGGAAACCTACAGACCCCTACAGAATACTACCAGCCACTACAGAAAAATATGGCCCCTACGGAACTCTACGGAACCTGGCAGAAACACTGTGGGCCCCTACAGGCCCTTGCGGGCACTTGCAGAACTCTGCAGGAACCCACGGAACTTTATGGAACCCTACCAGCCCCTACGGAAGCCTAAAGACCCTTGCAGGCAGTTACGGAACGGTACAGGGCCCTAGGGAACTTTACCAGCCACTATGGAACTCTACGGGCCCCTGCGGAACCCTGCAGAACCCTCCAGAACCTTACAGAATCCCACGGATTCCTACAGACTCCTGCGGGCACTTACTCAACCCTAGAGGACCCTACGGAACACTACTGGCTCCTGTGGTACTCCAGAGGCCTCTAGGGAACCTACAAAGCTCTACGGAACCCTATGGATCCTTACGGCACAGTACGGGCCCCTTCAGACCTCTGCGGGCGCTTATGGAAACCTACAGGACCCTACCGAAACTGTACGAGACTCTACAGGCCCCTAGGGAACACCACAGGCCCCTACGGAACCCTACACAACCCTCCGGAAACATATGGCACCCTACAAGCTCCTACCAACCCCTGCGGGCACTTACATAACCCTACAGGCCCCTACGGAAATCTACGGGACTCTACAGGCCCCTAGGGAACCCTTCAGATTTCGACGGAACCCTATGAGGCCCTCTGGAACCCTACAGAATACTCCAGGACCCGACAGCACTCTACAAGACCCTTAGCAACACAACGGAACCTCACTAAAACCCTATGGGCTCCTACAGAACACTGCAGGTGCCTACGGAACCCTACAGACCCCTACGGAACCCTACAGACACCTGCGGGCACTTACGGAACCCTGCAGGCCCCTACGGAACCCTACAGGTCCATACAGAACCCCACAGGGCCCTACGGAACTTTACCAGCCACTACGGAACTCTACGGGCCCCTACGGAACCCTGCAGAACCCTCCAGAACCTTACAGAATCCCACAGACTCCTACAGACTTCTGCGGGCACTTACTCAACCCTAGAGGACCCTACGGAACACTGCCAGCTCCTATGGAAGGAACCCTACGGGCCCCTACAGAACACTACTGGCTCCTGCGGTACTCCACAGGCCTCTAGGGAACCTACAAAGCTCTACGGAACCCTATGGATCCTTACGGCACAGTACGGGCCCCTTCAGACCTCTGCGGGCGCTTATGGAAACCTACAGGACCCTACGGAACTGTACGAGACTCTACAGGCCCCTAGGGAACACCACAGGCCCCTACGGAACCGTACGAGACTCTACAGGCCCCTAGGGAACACCACAGGCCCCTACGGAACCCTACACAACCCTCTGGAAACTTATGGAACCCTACAAGCTCCTACCAACCCCTGCGAGCACTTACACAACCCTACAGGTCCCTACGGCAATCTACGGGACTCCACGGGCCCCTAGGGAACCCTATAGATTTCGATGGAACCCTATGAGGCCCTCTGGAACCCTACAGAATACTCCAGGACCCGACAGCACTCTACAAGACCCTTAGCAACACAACGGAACCTCACTAAAACCCTATGGGCTCCTACAGAACACTGCAGGTGCCTACGGAACCCTACAGACCCCGACGGAACCCTACAGACACCTGCGGGCACTTACGGAACCCTGCAGGCCCCTACGGAACCCTACAGGTCCATACAGAACCCCACAGGGCCCTACGGAACTTTACCAGCCGCTACGGAACTCTACGGGCCCCTACGGAACCCTGCAGAACCCTCCAGAACCTTACAGAATCCCACAGACTCCTACAGACTTCTGCGGGCACTTACACAACCCTACAGGTCCCTACGGAAATCTACGGGACTCTATGGGCCCCTAGGGAACCCTATAGATTTCGATGGAACCCTACGAGCCCCTCTGGAACCCTACAGAATACTCCAGGACCCGACAGCACTCTACAAGACCCTTAGCAACACAACGGAACCTCACTAAAACCCTATGGGCTCCTACAGAACACTGTAGGCGCCTACGGAAACCTACAGACCCCTACAGAATACTACCAGCCACTACAGAAAAATATGGCCCCTACGGAACTCTACGGAACCTGGCAGAAACACTGTGGGCCCCTACAGGCCCTTGCGGGCACTTGCAGAACTCTGCAGGAACCCACGGAACTTTATGGAACCCTACCAGCCCCTACGGAAGCCTAAAGACCCTTGCAGGCAGTTACGGAACGGTACAGGGCCCTAGGGAACTTTACCAGCCACTATGGAACTCTACGGGCCCCTGCGGAACCCTGCAGAACCCTCCAGAACCTTACAGAATCCCACGGATTCCTACAGACTCCTGCGGGCACTTACTCAACCCTAGAGGACCCTACGGAACACTACTGGCTCCTGCGGTACTCCAGAGGCCTCTAGGGAACCTACAAAGCTCTACGGAACCCTATGGATCCTTACGGCACAGTACGGGCCCCTTCAGACCTCTGTGGGCGCTTATGGAAACCTACAGGACCCTACCGAAACTGTACGAGACTCTACAGGCCCCTAGGGAACACCACAGGCCCCTACGGAACCCTACACAACCCTCCGGAAACATATGGCACCCTACAAGCTCCTACCAACCCCTGCGGGCACTTACATAACCCTACAGGCCCCTACGGAAATCTACGGGACTCTACGGGCCCCTAGGGAACCCTTCAGATTTCGATGGAACCCTATGAGGCCCTCTGGAACCCTACAGAATACTCCAGGACCCGACAGCACTCTACAAGACCCTTAGCAACACAACGGAACCTCACTAAAACCCTATGGGCTCCTACAGAACACTGCAGGTGCCTACTGAACCCTACAGACCCCGACGGAACCCTACAGACACCTGCGGGCACTTACGGAACCCTGCAGGCCCCTACGGAACCCTACAGGTCCATACAGAACCCCACAGGGCCCTACGGAACTTTACCAGCCGCTACGGAACTCTACGGGCCCCTACGGAACCCTGCAGAACCCTCCAGAACCTTACAGAATCCCACAGACTCCTACAGACTTCTGCGGGCACTTACACAACCCTACAGGTCCCTACGGAAATCTACGGGACTCTATGGGCCCCTAGGGAACCCTATAGATTTCGATGGAACCCTACGAGCCCCTCTGGAACCCTACAGAATACTCCAGGACCCGACAGCACTCTACAAGACCCTTAGCAACACAACGGAACCTCACTAAAACCCTATGGGCTCCTACAGAACACTGTAGGCGCCTACGGAAACCTACAGACCCCTACAGAATACTACCAGCCACTACAGAAAAATATGGCCCCTACGGAACTCTACGGAACCTGGCAGAAACACTGTGGGCCCCTACAGGCCCTTGCGGGCACTTGCAGAACTCTGCAGGAACCCACGGAACTTTATGGAACCCTACCAGCCCCCACGGAACCCTAAAGACCCTTGCAGGCAGTTACGGAATGGTACAGGGCCCTAGGGAACTTTACCAGCCACTATGGAACTCTACGGGCCCCTGCGGAACCCTGCAGAACCCTCCAGAACCTTACAGAATCCCACGGATTCCTACAGACTTCTGCGGGCACTTACTCAACCCTAGAGGACCCTACGGAACACTGCCAGCTCCTATGGAAGGAACCCTACGGGCCCCTACAGAACACTACTGGCTCCTGCGGTACTCCACAGGCCTCTAGGGAACCTACAAAGCTCTACGGAACCCTATGGATCCTTACGGCACAGTACGGGCCCCTTCAGACCTCTGCGGGCGCTTATGGAAACCTACAGGACCCTACGGAACTGTACGAGACTCTACAGGCCCCTAGGGAACACCACAGGCCCCTACGGAACCGTACGAGACTCTACAGGCCCCTAGGGAACACCACAGGCCCCTACGGAACCCTACACAACCCTCTGGAAACTTATGGAACCCTACAAGCTCCTACCAACCCCTGCGAGCACTTACACAACCCTACAGGTCCCTACGGCAATCTACGGGACTCCACGGGCCCCTAGGGAACCCTTCAGATTTCGATGGAACCCTATGAGGCCCTCTGGAACCCTACAGAATACTCCAGGACCCGACAGCACTCTACAAGACCCTTAGCAACACAACGGAACCTCACTAAAACCCTATGGGCTCCTACAGAACACTGCAGGTGCCTACGGAACCCTACAGACCCCTACGGAACCCTACAGACACCTGCGGGCACTTACGGAACCCTGCAGGCCCCTACGGAACCCTACAGGTCCATACAGAACCCCACAGGGCCCTACGGAACTTTACCAGCCGCTACGGAACTCTACGGGCCCCTACGGAACCCTGCAGAACCCTCCAGAACCTTACAGAATCCCACAGACTCCTACAGACTTCTGCGGGCACTTACACAACCCTACAGGTCCCTACGGAAATCTACGGGACTCTATGGGCCCCTAGGGAACCCTATAGATTTCGATGGAACCCTACGAGCCCCTCTGGAACCCTACAGAATACTCCAGGACCCGACAGCACTCTACAAGACCCTTAGCAACACAACGGAACCTCACTAAAACCCTATGGGCTCCTACAGAACACTGTAGGCGCCTACGGAAACCTACAGACCCCTACAGAATACTACCAGCCACTACAGAAAAATATGGCCCCTACGGAACTCTACGGAACCTGGCAGAAACACTGTGCGCCCCTACAGGCCCTTGCGGGCACTTGCAGAACTCTGCAGGAACCCACGGAACTTTATGGAACCCTACCAGCCCCTACGGAAGCCTAAAGACCCTTGCAGGCAGTTACGGAACGGTACAGGGCCCTAGGGAACTTTACCAGCCACTATGGAACTCTACGGGCCCCTGCGGAACCCTGCAGAACCCTCCAGAACCTTACAGAATCCCACGGATTCCTACAGACTCCTGCGGGCACTTACTCAACCCTAGAGGACCCTACGGAACACTACTGGCTCCTGCGGTACTCCAGAGGCCTCTAGGGAACCTACAAAGCTCTACGGAACCCTATGGATCCTTACGGCACAGTACGGGCCCCTTCAGACCTCTGCGGGCGCTTATGGAAACCTACAGGACCCTACCGAAACTGTACGAGACTCTACAGGCCCCTAGGGAACACCACAGGCCCCTACGGAACCCTACACAACCCTCCGGAAACATATGGCACCCTACAAGCTCCTACCAACCCCTGCGGGCACTTACATAACCCTACAGGCCCCTACGGAAATCTACGGGACTCTACGGGCCCCTAGGGAACCCTTCAGATTTCGATGGAACCCTATGAGGCCCTCTGGAACCCTACAGAATACTCCAGGACCCGACAGCACTCTACAAGACCCTTAGCAACACAACGGAACCTCACTAAAACCCTATGGGCTCCTACAGAACACTGCAGGTGCCTACTGAACCCTACAGACCCCTACGGAACCCTACAGACACCTGCGGGCACTTACGGAACCCTGCAGGCCCCTACGGAACCCTACAGGTCCATACAGAACCCCACAGGGCCCTACGGAACTTTACCAGCCACTACGGAACTCTACGGGCCCCTACGGAACCCTGCAGAACCCTCCAGAACCTTACAGAATCCCACAGACTCCTACAGACTTCTGCGGGCACTTACACAACCCTACAGGTCCCTACGGAAATCTACGGGACTCTATGGGCCCCTAGGGAACCCTATAGATTTCGATGGAACCCTACGAGCCCCTCTGGAACCCTACAGAATACTCCAGGACCCGACAGCACTCTACAAGACCCTTAGCAACACAACGGAACCTCACTAAAACCCTATGGGCTCC
Organism: Numenius arquata; assembly: GCF_964106895.1. Classification (NCBI taxonomy): domain Eukaryota; kingdom Metazoa; phylum Chordata; class Aves; order Charadriiformes; family Scolopacidae; genus Numenius; species Numenius arquata. The sequence continues at coordinate 55,254 of NW_027415308.1, forward strand.
TACAGAACACTGTAGGCGCCTACGGAAACCTACAGACCCCTACAGAATACTACCAGCCACTACAGAAAAATATGGCCCCTACGGAACTCTACGGAACCTGGCAGAAACACTGTGGGCCCCTACAGGCCCTTGCGGGCACTTGCAGAACTCTGCAGGAACCCACGGAACTTTATGGAACCCTACCAGCCCCCACGGAACCCTAAAGACCCTTGCAGGCAGTTACGGAATGGTACAGGGCCCTAGGGAACTTTACCAGCCACTATGGAACTCTACGGGCCCCTGCGGAACCCTGCAGAACCCTCCAGAACCTTACAGAATCCCACGGATTCCTACAGACTTCTGCGGGCACTTACTCAACCCTAGAGGACCCTACGGAACACTGCCAGCTCCTATGGAAGGAACCCTACGGGCCCCTACAGAACACTACTGGCTCCTGCGGTACTCCACAGGCCTCTAGGGAACCTACAAAGCTCTACGGAACCCTATGGATCCTTACGGCACAGTACGGGCCCCTTCAGACCTCTGCGGGCGCTTATGGAAACCTACAGGACCCTACGGAACTGTACGAGACTCTACAGGCCCCTAGGGAACACCACAGGCCCCTACGGAACCGTACGAGACTCTACAGGCCCCTAGGGAACACCACAGGCCCCTACGGAACCCTACACAACCCTCTGGAAACTTATGGAACCCTACAAGCTCCTACCAACCCCTGCGAGCACTTACACAACCCTACAGGTCCCTACGGCAATCTACGGGACTCCACGGGCCCCTAGGGAACCCTTCAGATTTCGATGGAACCCTATGAGGCCCTCTGGAACCCTACAGAATACTCCAGGACCCGACAGCACTCTACAAGACCCTTAGCAACACAACGGAACCTCACTAAAACCCTATGGGCTCCTACAGAACACTGCAGGTGCCTACGGAACCCTACAGACCCCTACGGAACCCTACAGACACCTGCGGGCACTTACGGAACCCTGCAGGCCCCTACGGAACCCTACAGGTCCATACAGAACCCCACAGGGCCCTACGGAACTTTACCAGCCGCTACGGAACTCTACGGGCCCCTACGGAACCCTGCAGAACCCTCCAGAACCTTACAGAATCCCACAGACTCCTACAGACTTCTGCGGGCACTTACACAACCCTACAGGTCCCTACGGAAATCTACGGGACTCTATGGGCCCCTAGGGAACCCTATAGATTTCGATGGAACCCTACGAGCCCCTCTGGAACCCTACAGAATACTCCAGGACCCGACAGCACTCTACAAGACCCTTAGCAACACAACGGAACCTCACTAAAACCCTATGGGCTCCTACAGAACACTGTAGGCGCCTACGGAAACCTACAGACCCCTACAGAATACTACCAGCCACTACAGAAAAATATGGCCCCTACGGAACTCTGCGGAACCTGGCAGAAACACTGTGGGCCCCTACAGGCCCTTGCGGGCACTTGCAGAACTCTGCAGGAACCCACGGAACTTTATGGAACCCTACCAGCCCCTACGGAAGCCTAAAGACCCTTGCAGGCAGTTACGGAACGGTACAGGGCCCTAGGGAACTTTACCAGCCACTATGGAACTCTACGGGCCCCTGCGGAACCCTGCAGAACCCTCCAGAACCTTACAGAATCCCACGGATTCCTACAGACTCCTGCGGGCACTTACTCAACCCTAGAGGACCCTACGGAACACTACTGGCTCCTGCGGTACTCCAGAGGCCTCTAGGGAACCTACAAAGCTCTACGGAACCCTATGGATCCTTACGGCACAGTACGGGCCCCTTCAGACCTCTGCGGGCGCTTATGGAAACCTACAGGACCCTACCGAAACTGTACGAGACTCTACAGGCCCCTAGGGAACACCACAGGCCCCTACGGAACCCTACACAACCCTCCGGAAACATATGGCACCCTACAAGCTCCTACCAACCCCTGCGGGCACTTACATAACCCTACAGGCCCCTACGGAAATCTACGGGACTCTACGGGCCCCTAGGGAACCCTTCAGATTTCGATGGAACCCTATGAGGCCCTCTGGAACCCTACAGAATACTCCAGGACCCGACAGCACTCTACAAGACCCTTAGCAACACAACGGAACCTCACTAAAACCCTATGGGCTCCTACAGAACACTGCAGGTGCCTACGGAACCCTACAGACCCCGACGGAACCCTACAGACACCTGCGGGCACTTACGGAACCCTGCAGGCCCCTACGGAACCCTACAGGTCCATACAGAACCCCACAGGGCCCTACGGAACTTTACCAGCCGCTACGGAACTCTACGGGCCCCTACGGAACCCTGCAGAACCCTCCAGAACCTTACAGAATCCCACAGACTCCTACAGACTTCTGCGGGCACTTACACAACCCTACAGGTCCCTACGGAAATCTACGGGACTCTATGGGCCCCTAGGGAACCCTATAGATTTCGATGGAACCCTACGAGCCCCTCTGGAACCCTACAGAATACTCCAGGACCCGACAGCACTCTACAAGACCCTTAGCAACACAACGGAACCTCACTAAAACCCTATGGGCTCCTACAGAACACTGTAGGCGCCTACGGAAACCTACAGACCCCTACAGAATACTACCAGCCACTACAGAAAAATATGGCCCCTACGGAACTCTACGGAACCTGGCAGAAACACTGTGGGCCCCTACAGGCCCTTGCGGGCACTTGCAGAACTCTGCAGGAACCCACGGAACTTTATGGAACCCTACCAGCCCCCACGGAACCCTAAAGACCCTTGCAGGCAGTTACGGAATGGTACAGGGCCCTAGGGAACTTTACCAGCCACTATGGAACTCTACGGGCCCCTGCGGAACCCTGCAGAACCCTCCAGAACCTTACAGAATCCCACGGATTCCTACAGACTTCTGCGGGCACTTACTCAACCCTAGAGGACCCTACGGAACACTGCCAGCTCCTATGGAAGGAACCCTACGGGCCCCTACAGAACACTACTGGCTCCTGCGGTACTCCACAGGCCTCTAGGGAACCTACAAAGCTCTACGGAACCCTATGGATCCTTACGGCACAGTACGGGCCCCTTCAGACCTCTGCGGGCGCTTATGGAAACCTACAGGACCCTACCGAAACTGTACGAGACTCTACAGGCCCCTAGGGAACACCACAGGCCCCTACGGAACCCTACACAACCCTCCGGAAACATATGGCACCCTACAAGCTCCTACCAACCCCTGCGGGCACTTACATAACCCTACAGGCCCCTACGGAAATCTACGGGACTCTACGGGCCCCTAGGGAACCCTTCAGATTTCGATGGAACCCTATGAGGCCCTCTGGAACCCTACAGAATACTCCAGGACCCGACAGCACTCTACAAGACCCTTAGCAACACAACGGAACCTCACTAAAACCCTATGGGCTCCTACAGAACACTGCAGGTGCCTACGGAACCCTACAGACCCCGACGGAACCCTACAGACACCTGCGGGCACTTACGGAACCCTGCAGGCCCCTACGGAACCCTACAGGTCCATACAGAACCCCACAGGGCCCTACGAAACTTTACCAGCCGCTACGGAACTCTACGGGCCCCTACGGAACCCTGCAGAACCCTCCAGAACCTTACAGAATCCCACAGACTCCTACAGACTTCTGCGGGCACTTACACAACCCTACAGGTCCCTACGGAAATCTACGGGACTCTATGGGCCCCTAGGGAACCCTATAGATTTCGATGGAACCCTATGAGGCCCTCTGGAACCCTACAGAATACTCCAGGACCCGACAGCACTCTACAAGACCCTTAGCAACACAACGGAACCTCACTAAAACCCTATGGGCTCCTACAGAACACTGTAGGCGCCTACGGAAACCTACAGACCCCTACAGAATACTACCAGCCACTACAGAAAAATATGGCCCCTACGGAACTCTACGGAACCTGGCAGAAACACTGTGGGCCCCTACAGGCCCTTGCGGGCACTTGCAGAACTCTGCAGGAACCCACGGAACTTTATGGAACCCTACCAGCCCCCACGGAACCCTAAAGACCCTTGCAGGCAGTTACGGAATGGTACAGGGCCCTAGGGAACTTTACCAGCCACTATGGAACTCTACGGGCCCCTGCGGAACCCTGCAGAACCCTCCAGAACCTTACAGAATCCCACGGATTCCTACAGACTTCTGCGGGCACTTACTCAACCCTAGAGGACCCTACGGAACACTGCCAGCTCCTATGGAAGGAACCCTACGGGCCCCTACAGAACACTACTGGCTCCTGCGGTACTCCAGAGGCCTCTAGGGAACCTACGAAGCTCTACGGAACCCTATGGATCCTTACGGCACAGTACGGGCCCCTTCAGACCTCTGCGGGCGCTTATGGAAACCTACAGGACCCTACGGAACTGTACGAGACTCTACAGGCCCCTAGGGAACACCGCAGGCCCCTACGGAACCGTACGAGACTCTACAGGCCCCTAGGGAACACCACAGGCCCCTACGGAACCCTACACAACCCTCCGGAAACATATGGCACCCTACAAGCTCCTACCAACCCCTGCGAGCACTTACACAACCCTACAGGTCCCTACAGCAATCTACGGGACTCTATGGGCCCCTAGGGAACCCTATAGATTTCGATGGAACCCTATGAGGCCCTCTGGAACCCTACAGAATACTCCAGGACCCGACAGCACTCTACAAGACCCTTAGCAACACAACGGAACCTCACTAAAACCCTATGGGCTCCTACAGAACACTGCAGGTGATTACGGAACCCTACAGACCCCTACAGAACCCTACAGACACCTGCGGGCACTTACGGAACCCTGCAGGCCCCTACGGAACCCTACAGGTCCATACAGAACCCCACAGGGCCCTACGGAACTTTACCAGCCACTACGGAACTCTACGGGCCCCTACGGAACCCTGCAGAACCCTCCAGAACCTTACAGAATCCCACAGACTCCTACAGACTTCTGCGGGCACTTACACAACCCTACAGGTCCCTACGGAAATCTACGGGACTCTATGGGCCCCTAGGGAACCCTATAGATTTCGATGGAACCCTACGAGCCCCTCTGGAACCCTACAGAATACTCCAGGACCCGACAGCACTCTACAAGACCCTTAGCAACACAACGGAACCTCACTAAAACCCTATGGGCTCCTACAGAACACTGTAGGCGCCTACGGAAACCTACAGACCCCTACAGAATACTACCAGCCACTACAGAAAAATATGGCCCCTACGGAACTCTACGGAACCTGGCAGAAACACTGTGGGCCCCTACAGGCCCTTGCGGGCACTTGCAGAACTCTGCAGGAACCCACGGAACTTTATGGAACCCTACCAGCCCCTACGGAAGCCTAAAGACCCTTGCAGGCAGTTACGGAATGGTACAGGGCCCTAGGGAACTTTACCAGCCACTATGGAACTCTACGGGCCCCTGCGGAACCCTGCAGAACCCTCCAGAACCTTACAGAATCCCACGGATTCCTACAGACTCCTGCGGGCACTTACTCAACCCTAGAGGACCCTACGGAACACTACTGGCTCCTGTGGTACTCCAGAGGCCTCTAGGGAACCTACAAAGCTCTACGGAACCCTATGGATCCTTACGGCACAGTACGGGCCCCTTCAGACCTCTGCGGGCGCTTATGGAAACCTACAGGACCCTACCGAAACTGTACGAGACTCTACAGGCCCCTAGGGAACACCACAGGCCCCTACGGAACCCTACACAACCCTCCGGAAACATATGGCACCCTACAAGCTCCTACCAACCCCTGCGGGCACTTACATAACCCTACAGGCCCCTACGGAAATCTACGGGACTCTACAGGCCCCTAGGGAACCCTTCAGATTTCGACGGAACCCTATGAGGCCCTCTGGAACCCTACAGAATACTCCAGGACCCGACAGCACTCTACAAGACCCTTAGCAACACAACGGAACCTCACTAAAACCCTATGGGCTCCTACAGAACACTGCAGGTGCCTACGGAACCCGACAGACACCTGCGGGCACTTACGGAACCCTGCAGGCCCCTACGGAACCCTACAGGTCCATACAGAACCCCACAGGGCCCTACGGAACTTTACCAGCCACTACGGAACTCTACGGGCCCCTACGGAACCCTGCAGAACCCTCCAGAACCTTACAGAATCCCACAGACTCCTACAGACTTCTGCGGGCACTTACTCAACCCTAGAGGACCCTACGGAACACTGCCAGCTCCTATGGAAGGAACCCTACGGGCCCCTACAGAACACTACTGGCTCCTGCGGTACTCCACAGGCCTCTAGGGAACCTACAAAGCTCTACGGAACCCTATGGATCCTTACGGCACAGTACGGGCCCCTTCAGACCTCTGCGGGCGCTTATGGAAACCTACAGGACCCTACGGAACTGTACGAGACTCTACAGGCCCCTAGGGAACACCGCAGGCCCCTACGGAACCGTACGAGACTCTACAGGCCCCTAGGGAACACCACAGGCCCCTACGGAACCCTACACAACCCTGTGGAAACATATGGCACCCTACAAGCTCCTACCAACCCCTGCGAGCACTTACACAACCCTACAGGTCCCTACAGCAATCTACGGGACTCTATGGGCCCCTAGGGAACCCTATAGATTTCGATGGAACCCTATGAGGCCCTCTGGAACCCTACAGAATACTCCAGGACCCGACAGCACTCTACAAGACCCTTAGCAACACAACGGAACCTCACTAAAACCCTATGGGCTCCTACAGAACACTGTAGGCGCCTACGGAAACCTACAGACCCCTACAGAATACTACCAGCCACTACAGAAAAATATGGCCCCTACGGAACTCTACGGAACCTGGCAGAAACACTGTGGGCCCCTACAGGCCCTTGCGGGCACTTGCAGAACTCTGCAGGAACCCACGGAACTTTATGGAACCCTACCAGCCCCCACGGAACCCTAAAGACCCTTGCAGGCAGTTACGGAATGGTACAGGGCCCTAGGGAACTTTACCAGCCACTATGGAACTCTACGGGCCCCTGCGGAACCCTGCAGAACCCTCCAGAACCTTACAGAATCCCACGGACTCCTACAGACTCCTGCGGGCACTTACTCAACCCTAGAGGACCCTACGGAACACTACTGGCTCCTGCGGTACTCCACAGGCCTCTAGGGAACCTACAAAGCTCTACGGAACCCTATGGATCCTTACGGCACAGTACGGGCCCCTTCAGACCTCTGCGGGCGCTTATGGAAACCTACAGGACCCTACCGAAACTGTACGAGACTCTACAGGCCCCTAGGGAACACCACAGGCCCCTACGGAACCCTACACAACCCTCCGGAAACATATGGCACCCTACAAGCTCCTACCAACCCCTGCAGGCACTTACATAACCCTACAGGCCCCTACGGAAATCTACGGGACTCTACGGGCCCCTAGGGAACCCTTCAGATTTCAACGGAAACCTATGAGGCCCTCTGGAACCCTACAGAATACTCCAGGACCCGACAGCACTCTACAAGACCCTTAGCAACACAACGGAACCTCACTAAAACCCTATGGGCTCCTACAGAACACTGCAGGTGCCTACGGAACCCTACAGACCCCTACGGAACCCTACAGACACCTGCGGGCACTTACGGAACCCTGCAGGCCCCTACGGAACCCTACAGGTCCATACAGAACCCCACAGGGCCCTACGGAACTTTACCAGCCACTACGGAACTCTACGGGCCCCTACGGAACCCTGCAGAACCCTCCAGAACCTTACAGAATCCCACAGACTCCTACAGACTTCTGCGGGCACTTACTCAACCCTAGAGGACCCTACGGAACACTGCCAGCTCCTATGGAAGGAACCCTACGGGCCCCTACAGAACACTACTGGCTCCTGCGGTACTCCAGAGGCCTCTAGGGAACCTACGAAGCTCTACGGAACCCTATGGATCCTTACGGCACAGTACGGGCCCCTTCAGACCTCTGCGGGCGCTTATGGAAACCTACAGGACCCTACGGAACTGTACGAGACTCTACAGGCCCCTAGGGAACACCACAGGCCCCTACGGAACCGTACGAGACTCTACAGGCCCCTAGGGAACACCACAGGCCCCTACGGAACCCTACACAACCCTCTGGAAACTTATGGAACCCTACAAGCTCCTACCAACCCCTGCGAGCACTTACACAACCCTACAGGTCCCTACAGCAATCTACGGGACTCTATGGGCCCCTAGGGAACCCTATAGATTTCGATGGAACCCTATGAGGCCCTCTGGAACCCTACAGAATACTCCAGGACCCGACAGCACTCTACAAGACCCTTAGCAACACAACGGAACCTCACTAAAACCCTATGGGCTCCTACAGAACACTGCAGGTGATTACGGAACCCTGCAGGCCCCTACGGAACCCTACAGGTCCATACAGAACCCCACAGGGCCCTACGGAACTTTACCAGCCGCTACGGAACTCTACGGGCCCCTACGGAACCCTGCAGAACCCTCCAGAACCTTACAGAATCCCACAGACTCCTACAGACTTCTGCGGGCACTTACACAACCCTACAGGTCCCTACGGAAATCTACGGGACTCTATGGGCCCCTAGGGAACCCTATAGATTTCGATGGAACCCTATGAGGCCCTCTGGAACCCTACAGAATACTCCAGGACCCGACAGCACTCTACAAGACCCTTAGCAACACAACGGAACCTCACTAAAACCCTATGGGCTCCTACAGAACACTGTAGGCGCCTACGGAAACCTACAGACCCCTACAGAATACTACCAGCCACTACAGAAAAATATGGCCCCTACGGAACTCTACGGAACCTGGCAGAAACACTGTGCGCCCCTACAGGCCCTTGCGGGCACTTGCAGAACTCTGCAGGAACCCACGGAACTTTATGGAACCCTACCAGCCCCTACGGAAGCCTAAAGACCCTTGCAGGCAGTTACGGAATGGTACAGGGCCCTAGGGAACTTTACCAGCCACTATGGAACTCTACGGGCCCCTGCGGAACCCTGCAGAACCCTCCAGAACCTTACAGAATCCCACGGATTCCTACAGACTCCTGCGGGCACTTACTCAACCCTAGAGGACCCTACGGAACACTACTGGCTCCTGTGGTACTCCAGAGGCCTCTAGGGAACCTACAAAGCTCTACGGAACCCTATGGATCCTTACGGCACAGTACGGGCCCCTTCAGACCTCTGCGGGCGCTTATGGAAACCTACAGGACCCTACCGAAACTGTACGAGACTCTACAGGCCCCTAGGGAACACCACAGGCCCCTACGGAACCCTACACAACCCTCCGGAAACATATGGCACCCTACAAGCTCCTACCAACCCCTGCGGGCACTTACATAACCCTACAGGCCCCTACGGAAATCTACGGGACTCTACAGGCCCCTAGGGAACCCTTCAGATTTCGACGGAACCCTATGAGGCCCTCTGGAACCCTACAGAATACTCCAGGACCCGACAGCACTCTACAAGACCCTTAGCAACACAACGGAACCTCACTAAAACCCTATGGGCTCCTACAGAACACTGCAGGTGCCTACGGAACCCGACAGACACCTGCGGGCACTTACGGAACCCTGCAGGCCCCTACGGAACCCTACAGGTCCATACAGAACCCCACAGGGCCCTACGGAACTTTACCAGCCACTACGGAACTCTACGGGCCCCTACGGAACCCTGCAGAACCCTCCAGAACCTTACAGAATCCCACAGACTCCTACAGACTTCTGCGGGCACTTACTCAACCCTAGAGGACCCTACGGAACACTGCCAGCTCCTATGGAAGGAACCCTACGGGCCCCTACAGAACACTACTGGCTCCTGCGGTACTCCACAGGCCTCTAGGGAACCTACAAAGCTCTACGGAACCCTATGGATCCTTACGGCACAGTACGGGCCCCTTCAGACCTCTGCGGGCGCTTATGGAAACCTACAGGACCCTACGGAACTGTACGAGACTCTACAGGCCCCTAGGGAACACCGCAGGCCCCTACGGAACCGTACGAGACTCTACAGGCCCCTAGGGAACACCACAGGCCCCTACGGAACCCTACACAACCCTGTGGAAACATATGGCACCCTACAAGCTCCTACCAACCCCTGCGAGCACTTACACAACCCTACAGGTCCCTACAGCAATCTACGGGACTCTATGGGCCCCTAGGGAACCCTATAGATTTCGATGGAACCCTATGAGGCCCTCTGGAACCCTACAGAATACTCCAGGACCCGACAGCACTCTACAAGACCCTTAGCAACACAACGGAACCTCACTAAAACCCTATGGGCTCCTACAGAACACTGTAGGCGCCTACGGAAACCTACAGACCCCTACAGAATACTACCAGCCACTACAGAAAAATATGGCCCCTACGGAACTCTACGGAACCTGGCAGAAACACTGTGGGCCCCTACAGGCCCTTGCGGGCACTTGCAGAACTCTGCAGGAACCCACGGAACTTTATGGAACCCTACCAGCCCCCACGGAACCCTAAAGACCCTTGCAGGCAGTTACGGAATGGTACAGGGCCCTAGGGAACTTTACCAGCCACTATGGAACTCTACGGGCCCCTGCAGAACCCTGCAGAACCCTCCAGAACCTTACAGAATCCCACGGACTCCTACAGACTCCTGCGGGCACTTACTCAACCCTAGAGGACCCTACGGAACACTACTGGCTCCTGCGGTACTCCACAGGCCTCTAGGGAACCTACAAAGCTCTACGGAACCCTATGGATCCTTACGGCACAGTACGGGCCCCTTCAGACCTCTGCGGGCGCTTATGGAAACCTACAGGACCCTACCGAAACTGTACGAGACTCTACAGGCCCCTAGGGAACACCACAGGCCCCTACGGAACCCTACACAACCCTCCGGAAACATATGGCACCCTACAAGCTCCTACCAACCCCTGCAGGCACTTACATAACCCTACAGGCCCCTACGGAAATCTACGGGACTCTACGGGCCCCTAGGGAACCCTTCAGATTTCAACGGAAACCTATGAGGCCCTCTGGAACCCTACAGAATACTCCAGGACCCGACAGCACTCTACAAGACCCTTAGCAACACAACGGAACCTCACTAAAACCCTATGGGCTCCTACAGAACACTGCAGGTGCCTACGGAACCCTACAGACCCCTACGGAACCCTACAGACACCTGCGGGCACTTACGGAACCCTGCAGGCCCCTACGGAACCCTACAGGTCCATACAGAACCCCACAGGGCCCTACGGAACTTTACCAGCCACTACGGAACTCTACGGGCCCCTACGGAACCCTGCAGAACCCTCCAGAACCTTACAGAATCCCACAGACTCCTACAGACTTCTGCGGGCACTTACTCAACCCTAGAGGACCCTACGGAACACTGCCAGCTCCTATGGAAGGAACCCTACGGGCCCCTACAGAACACTACTGGCTCCCTGCGGTACTCCAGAGGCCTCTAGGGAACCTACGAAGCTCTACGGAACCCTATGGATCCTTACGGCACAGTAACGGGCCCCTTCAGACCTCTGCGGGCGCTTATGGAAACCTACAGGACCCTACGGAACTGTACGAGACTCTACAGGCCCCTAGGAACACCACAGGCCCCTACGGAACCGTACGAGACTCTACAGGCCCCTAGGGAACACCACAGGCCCCTACGGAACCCTACACAACCCTCTGGAAACTTATGGAACCCTACAAGCTCCTACCAACCCCTGCGAGCACTTACACAACCCTACAGGTCCCTACAGCAATCTACGGGACTCTATGGGCCCCCTAGGGAACCCTATAGATTTCGATGGAACCCTATGAGGCCCTCTGGAACCCTACAGAATACTCCAGGACCCGACAGCACTCTACAAGACCCTTAGCAACACAACGGAACCTCACTAAAACCCTATGGGCTCCTACAGAACACTGCAGGTGATTACGGAACCCTGCAGGCCCCTACGGAACCCTACAGGTCCATACAGAACCCCACAGGGCCCTACGGAACTTTACCAGCCGCTACGGAACTCTACGGGCCCCTACGGAACCCTGCAGAACCCTCCAGAACCTTACAGAATCCCACAGACTCCTACAGACTTCTGCGGGCACTTACACAACCCTACAGGTCCCTACGGAAATCTACGGGACTCTATGGGCCCCTAGGGAACCCTACAGATTTCGATGGAACCCTATGAGGCCCTCTGGAACCCTACAGAATACTCCAGGACCCGACAGCACTCTACAAGACCCTTAGCAACACAACGGAACCTCACTAAAACCCTATGGGCTCCTACAGAACACTGTAGGCGCCTACGGAAACCTACAGACCCCTACAGAATACTACCAGCCACTACAGAAAAATATGGCCCCTACGGAACTCTACGGAACCTGGCAGAAACACTGTGCGCCCCTACAGGCCCTTGCGGGCACTTGCAGAACTCTGCAGGAACCCACGGAACTTTATGGAACCCTACCAGCCCCTACGGAAGCCTAAAGACCCTTGCAGGCAGTTACGGAACGGTACAGGGCCCTAGGGAACTTTACCAGCCACTATGGAACTCTACGGGCCCCTGCGGAACCCTGCAGAACCCTCCAGAACCTTACAGAATCCCACGGATTCCTACAGACTCCTGCGGGCACTTACTCAACCCTAGAGGACCCTGCGGAACACTACTGGCTCCTGCGGTACTCCAGAGGCCTCTAGGGAACCTACAAAGCTCTACGGAACCCTATGGATCCTTACGGCACAGTACGGGCCCCTTCAGACCTCTGCGGGCGCTTATGGAAACCTACAGGACCCTACCGAAACTGTACGAGACTCTACAGGCCCCTAGGGAACACCACAGGCCCCTACGGAACCCTACACAACCCTCCGGAAACATATGGCACCCTACAAGCTCCTACCAACCCCTGCGGGCACTTACATAACCCTACAGGCCCCTACGGAAATCTACGGGACTCTACGGGCCCCTAGGGAACCCTTCAGATTTCGACGGAACCCTATGAGGCCCTCTGGAACCCTACAGAATACTCCAGGACCCGACAGCACTCTACAAGACCCTTAGCAACACAACGGAACCTCACTAAAACCCTATGGGCTCCTACAGAACACTGCAGGTGCCTACGGAACCCTACAGACACCTGCGGGCACTTACGGAACCCTGCAGGCCCCTACGGAACCCTACAGGTCCATACAGAACCACACAGGGCCCTACGGAACTTTACCAGCCGCTACGGAACTCTACGGGCCCCTACGGAACCCTGCAGAACCCTCCAGAACCTTACAGAATCCCACAGACTCCTACAGACTTCTGCGGGCACTTACTCAACCCTAGAGGACCCTACGGAACACTGCCAGCTCCTATGGAAGGAACCCTACGGGCCCCTACAGAACACTACTGGCTCCTGCGGTACTCCAGAGGCCTCTAGGGAACCTACAAAGCTCTACGGAACCCTATGGATCCTTACGGCACAGTACGGGCCCCTTCAGACCTCTGCGGGCGCTTATGGAAACCTACAGGACCCTACGGAACTGTACGAGACTCTACAGGCCCCTAGGGAACACCGCAGGCCCCTACGGAACCGTACGAGACTCTACAGGCCCCTAGGGAACACCACAGGCCCCTACGGAACCCTACACAACCCTGTGGAAACATATGGCACCCTACAAGCTCCTACCAACCCCTGCGAGCACTTACACAACCCTACAGGTCCCTACAGCAATCTACGGGACTCTATGGGCCCCTAGGGAACCCTATAGATTTCGATGGAACCCTATGAGGCCCTCTGGAACCCTACAGAATACTCCAGGACCCGACAGCACTCTACAAGACCCTTAGCAACACAACGGAACCTCACTAAAACCCTATGGGCTCCTACAGAACACTGCAGGTGCCTACGGAACCCTACAGACCCCGACGGAACCCTACAGACACCTGCGGGCACTTACGGAACCCTGCAGGCCCCTACGGAACCCTACAGGTCCATACAGAACCCCACAGGGCCCTACGGAACTTTACCAGCCGCTACGGAACTCTACGGGCCCCTACGGAACCCTGCAGAACCCTCCAGAACCTTACAGAATCCCACAGACTCCTACAGACTTCTGCGGGCACTTACACAACCCTACAGGTCCCTACGGAAATCTACGGGACTCTATGGGCCCCTAGGGAACCCTATAGATTTCGATGGAACCCTACGAGCCCCTCTGGAACCCTACAGAATACTCCAGGACCCGACAGCACTCTACAAGACCCTTAGCAACACAACGGAACCTCACTAAAACCCTATGGGCTCCTACAGAACACTGTAGGCGCCTACGGAAACCTACAGACCCCTACAGAATACTACCAGCCACTACAGAAAAATATGGCCCCTACGGAACTCTACGGAACCTGGCAGAAACACTGTGGGCCCCTACAGGCCCTTGCGGGCACTTGCAGAACTCTGCAGGAACCCACGGAACTTTATGGAACCCTACCAGCCCCCACGGAACCCTAAAGACCCTTGCAGGCAGTTACGGAATGGTACAGGGCCCTAGGGAACTTTACCAGCCACTATGGAACTCTACGGGCCCCTGTGGAACCCTGCAGAACCCTCCAGAACCTTACAGAATCCCACGGATTCCTACAGACTCCTGCGGGCACTTACTCAACCCTAGAGGACCCTACGGAACACTACTGGCTCCTGCGGTACTCCAGAGGCCTCTAGGGAACCTACAAAGCTCTACGGAACCCTATGGATCCTTACGGCACAGTACGGGCCCCTTCAGACCTCTGTGGGCGCTTATGGAAACCTACAGGACTTTACGGAACTGTACGAGACTCTACAGGCCCCTAGGGAACACCACAGGCCCCTACGGAACCCTACACAACCCTCCGGAAACATATGGCACCCTACAAGCTCCTACCAACCCCTGCAGGCACTTACATAACCCTACAGGCCCCTACGGAAATCTACGGGACTCTACGGGCCCCTAGGGAACCCTTCAGATTTCAACGGAAACCTATGAGGCCCTCTGGAACCCTACAGAATACTCCAGGACCCGACAGCACTCTACAAGACCCTTAGCAACACAACAGAACCTCACTAAAACCCTATGGGCTCCTACAGAACACTGCAGGTGCCTACGGAACCCTACAGACCCCGACGGAACCCTACAGACACCTGCGGGCACTTACGGAACCCTGCAGGCCCCTACGGAACCCTACAGGTCCATACAGAACCCCACAGGGCCCTACGGAACTTTACCAGCCACTACGGAACTCTACGGGCCCCTACGGAACCCTGCAGAACCCTCCAGAACCTTACAGAATCCCACAGACTCCTACAGACTTCTGCGGGCACTTACTCAACCCTAGAGGACCCTACGGAACACTGCCAGCTCCTATGGAAGGAACCCTACGGGCCCCTACAGAACACTACTGGCTCCTGCGGTACTCCAGAGGCCTCTAGGGAACCTACGAAGCTCTACGGAACCCTATGGATCCTTACGGCACAGTACGGGCCCCTTCAGACCTCTGCGGGCGCTTATGGAAACCTACAGGACCCTACGGAACTGTACGAGACTCTACAGGCCCCTAGGGAACACCGCAGGCCCCTACGGAACCGTACGAGACTCTACAGGCCCCTAGGGAACACCACAGGCCCCTACGGAACCCTACACAACCCTCCGGAAACATATGGCACCCTACAAGCTATCTACGGGACTCTACGGGCCCCTAGGGAACCCTTCAGATTTCAACGGAAACCTATGAGGCCCTCTGGAACCCTACAGAATACTCCAGGACCCGACAGCACTCTACAAGACCCTTAGCAACACAACGGAACCTCACTAAAACCCTATGGGCTCCTACAGAACACTGCAGGTGCCTACGGAACCCTACAGACCCCTACGGAACCCTACAGACACCTGCGGGCACTTACGGAACCCTGCAGGCCCCTACGGAACCCTACAGGTCCATACAGAACCCCACAGGGCCCTACGGAACTTTACCAGCCACTACGGAACTCTACGGGCCCCTACGGAACCCTGCAGAACCCTCCAGAACCTTACAGAATCCCACAGACTCCTACAGACTTCTGCGGGCACTTACTCAACCCTAGAGGACCCTACGGAACACTGCCAGCTCCTATGGAAGGAACCCTACGGGCCCCTACAGAACACTACTGGCTCCTGCGGTACTCCAGAGGCCTCTAGGGAACCTACGAAGCTCTACGGAACCCTATGGATCCTTACGGCACAGTACGGGCCCCTTCAGACCTCTGCGGGCGCTTATGGAAACCTACAGGACCCTACGGAACTGTACGAGACTCTACAGGCCCCTAGGGAACACCACAGGCCCCTACGGAACCGTACGAGACTCTACAGGCCCCTAGGGAACACCACAGGCCCCTACGGAACCCTACACAACCCTCTGGAAACTTATGGAACCCTACAAGCTCCTACCAACCCCTGCGAGCACTTACACAACCCTACAGGTCCCTACAGCAATCTACGGGACTCTATGGGCCCCTAGGGAACCCTATAGATTTCGATGGAACCCTATGAGGCCCTCTGGAACCCTACAGAATACTCCAGGACCCGACAGCACTCTACAAGACCCTTAGCAACACAACGGAACCTCACTAAAACCCTATGGGCTCCTACAGAACACTGCAGGTGATTACGGAACCCTGCAGGCCCCTACGGAACCCTACAGGTCCATACAGAACCCCACAGGGCCCTACGGAACTTTACCAGCCGCTACGGAACTCTACGGGCCCCTACGGAACCCTGCAGAACCCTCCAGAACCTTACAGAATCCCACAGACTCCTACAGACTTCTGCGGGCACTTACACAACCCTACAGGTCCCTACGGAAATCTACGGGACTCTATGGGCCCCTAGGGAACCCTATAGATTTCGATGGAACCCTATGAGGCCCTCTGGAACCCTACAGAATACTCCAGGACCCGACAGCACTCTACAAGACCCTTAGCAACACAACGGAACCTCACTAAAACCCTATGGGCTCCTACAGAACACTGTAGGCGCCTACGGAAACCTACAGACCCCTACAGAATACTACCAGCCACTACAGAAAAATATGGCCCCTACGGAACTCTACGGAACCTGGCAGAAACACTGTGCGCCCCTACAGGCCCTTGCGGGCACTTGCAGAACTCTGCAGGAACCCACGGAACTTTATGGAACCCTACCAGCCCCTACGGAAGCCTAAAGACCCTTGCAGGCAGTTACGGAATGGTACAGGGCCCTAGGGAACTTTACCAGCCACTATGGAACTCTACGGGCCCCTGCGGAACCCTGCAGAACCCTCCAGAACCTTACAGAATCCCACGGATTCCTACAGACTCCTGCGGGCACTTACTCAACCCTAGAGGACCCTACGGAACACTACTGGCTCCTGTGGTACTCCAGAGGCCTCTAGGGAACCTACAAAGCTCTACGGAACCCTATGGATCCTTACGGCACAGTACGGGCCCCTTCAGACCTCTGCGGGCGCTTATGGAAACCTACAGGACCCTACCGAAACTGTACGAGACTCTACAGGCCCCTAGGGAACACCACAGGCCCCTACGGAACCCTACACAACCCTCCGGAAACATATGGCACCCTACAAGCTCCTACCAACCCCTGCGGGCACTTACATAACCCTACAGGCCCCTACGGAAATCTACGGGACTCTACAGGCCCCTAGGGAACCCTTCAGATTTCGACGGAACCCTATGAGGCCCTCTGGAACCCTACAGAATACTCCAGGACCCGACAGCACTCTACAAGACCCTTAGCAACACAACGGAACCTCACTAAAACCCTATGGGCTCCTACAGAACACTGCAGGTGCCTACGGAACCCGACAGACACCTGCGGGCACTTACGGAACCCTGCAGGCCCCTACGGAACCCTACAGGTCCATACAGAACCCCACAGGGCCCTACGGAACTTTACCAGCCACTACGGAACTCTACGGGCCCCTACGGAACCCTGCAGAACCCTCCAGAACCTTACAGAATCCCACAGACTCCTACAGACTTCTGCGGGCACTTACTCAACCCTAGAGGACCCTACGGAACACTGCCAGCTCCTATGGAAGGAACCCTACGGGCCCCTACAGAACACTACTGGCTCCTGCGGTACTCCACAGGCCTCTAGGGAACCTACAAAGCTCTACGGAACCCTATGGATCCTTACGGCACAGTACGGGCCCCTTCAGACCTCTGCGGGCGCTTATGGAAACCTACAGGACCCTACGGAACTGTACGAGACTCTACAGGCCCCTAGGGAACACCGCAGGCCCCTACGGAACCGTACGAGACTCTACAGGCCCCTAGGGAACACCACAGGCCCCTACGGAACCCTACACAACCCTCCGGAAACATATGGCACCCTACAAGCTCCTACCAACCCCTGCGAGCACTTACACAACCCTACAGGTCCCTACAGCAATCTACGGGACTCTATGGGCCCCTAGGGAACCCTATAGATTTCGATGGAACCCTATGAGGCCCTCTGGAACCCTACAGAATACTCCAGGACCCGACAGCACTCTACAAGACCCTTAGCAACACAACGGAACCTCACTAAAACCCTATGGGCTCCTACAGAACACTGTAGGCGCCTACGGAAACCTACAGACCCCTACAGAATACTACCAGCCACTACAGAAAAATATGGCCCCTACGGAACTCTACGGAACCTGGCAGAAACACTGTGGGCCCCTACAGGCCCTTGCGGGCACTTGCAGAACTCTGCAGGAACCCACGGAACTTTATGGAACCCTACCAGCCCCCACGGAACCCTAAAGACCCTTGCAGGCAGTTACGGAATGGTACAGGGCCCTAGGGAACTTTACCAGCCACTATGGAACTCTACGGGCCCCTGCGGAACCCTGCAGAACCCTCCAGAACCTTACAGAATCCCACGGACTCCTACAGACTCCTGCGGGCACTTACTCAACCCTAGAGGACCCTACGGAACACTACTGGCTCCTGCGGTACTCCACAGGCCTCTAGGGAACCTACAAAGCTCTACGGAACCCTATGGATCCTTACGGCACAGTACGGGCCCCTTCAGACCTCTGCGGGCGCTTATGGAAACCTACAGGACCCTACCGAAACTGTACGAGACTCTACAGGCCCCTAGGGAACACCACAGGCCCCTACGGAACCCTACACAACCCTCCGGAAACATATGGCACCCTACAAGCTCCTACCAACCCCTGCAGGCACTTACATAACCCTACAGGCCCCTACGGAAATCTACGGGACTCTACGGGCCCCTAGGGAACCCTTCAGATTTCAACGGAAACCTATGAGGCCCTCTGGAACCCTACAGAATACTCCAGGACCCGACAGCACTCTACAAGACCCTTAGCAACACAACGGAACCTCACTAAAACCCTATGGGCTCCTACAGAACACTGCAGGTGCCTACGGAACCCTACAGACCCCTACGGAACCCTACAGACACCTGCGGGCACTTACGGAACCCTGCAGGCCCCTACGGAACCCTACAGGTCCATACAGAACCCCACAGGGCCCTACGGAACTTTACCAGCCACTACGGAACTCTACGGGCCCCTACGGAACCCTGCAGAACCCTCCAGAACCTTACAGAATCCCACAGACTCCTACAGACTTCTGCGGGCACTTACTCAACCCTAGAGGACCCTACGGAACACTGCCAGCTCCTATGGAAGGAACCCTACGGGCCCCTACAGAACACTACTGGCTCCTGCGGTACTCCAGAGGCCTCTAGGGAACCTACGAAGCTCTACGGAACCCTATGGATCCTTACGGCACAGTACGGGCCCCTTCAGACCTCTGCGGGCGCTTATGGAAACCTACAGGACCCTACGGAACTGTACGAGACTCTACAGGCCCCTAGGGAACACCACAGGCCCCTACGGAACCGTACGAGACTCTACAGGCCCCTAGGGAACACCACAGGCCCCTACGGAACCCTACACAACCCTCTGGAAACTTATGGAACCCTACAAGCTCCTACCAACCCCTGCGAGCACTTACACAACCCTACAGGTCCCTACAGCAATCTACGGGACTCTATGGGCCCCTAGGGAACCCTATAGATTTCGATGGAACCCTATGAGGCCCTCTGGAACCCTACAGAATACTCCAGGACCCGACAGCACTCTACAAGACCCTTAGCAACACAACGGAACCTCACTAAAACCCTATGGGCTCCTACAGAACACTGCAGGTGATTACGGAACCCTGCAGGCCCCTACGGAACCCTACAGGTCCATACAGAACCCCACAGGGCCCTACGGAACTTTACCAGCCGCTACGGAACTCTACGGGCCCCTACGGAACCCTGCAGAACCCTCCAGAACCTTACAGAATCCCACAGACTCCTACAGACTTCTGCGGGCACTTACACAACCCTACAGGTCCCTACGGAAATCTACGGGACTCTATGGGCCCCTAGGGAACCCTATAGATTTCGATGGAACCCTATGAGGCCCTCTGGAACCCTACAGAATACTCCAGGACCCGACAGCACTCTACAAGACCCTTAGCAACACAACGGAACCTCACTAAAACCCTATGGGCTCCTACAGAACACTGTAGGCGCCTACGGAAACCTACAGACCCCTACAGAATACTACCAGCCACTACAGAAAAATATGGCCCCTACGGAACTCTACGGAACCTGGCAGAAACACTGTGCGCCCCTACAGGCCCTTGCGGGCACTTGCAGAACTCTGCAGGAACCCACGGAACTTTATGGAACCCTACCAGCCCCTACGGAAGCCTAAAGACC
The DNA here is from genome assembly GCF_964106895.1 of Numenius arquata. Classification (NCBI taxonomy): domain Eukaryota; kingdom Metazoa; phylum Chordata; class Aves; order Charadriiformes; family Scolopacidae; genus Numenius; species Numenius arquata. Next base: position 76,031 of record NW_027415308.1, read on the forward strand.
CTTGCAGGCAGTTACGGAACGGTACAGGGCCCTAGGGAACTTTACCAGCCACTATGGAACTCTACGGGCCCCTGCGGAACCCTGCAGAACCCTCCAGAACCTTACAGAATCCCACGGATTCCTACAGACTCCTGCGGGCACTTACTCAACCCTAGAGGACCCTACGGAACACTACTGGCTCCTGCGGTACTCCAGAGGCCTCTAGGGAACCTACAAAGCTCTACGGAACCCTATGGATCCTTACGGCACAGTACGGGCCCCTTCAGACCTCTGCGGGCGCTTATGGAAACCTACAGGACCCTACCGAAACTGTACGAGACTCTACAGGCCCCTAGGGAACACCACAGGCCCCTACGGAACCCTACACAACCCTCCGGAAACATATGGCACCCTACAAGCTCCTACCAACCCCTGCGGGCACTTACATAACCCTACAGGCCCCTACGGAAATCTACGGGACTCTACGGGCCCCTAGGGAACCCTTCAGATTTCGACGGAACCCTATGAGGCCCTCTGGAACCCTACAGAATACTCCAGGACCCGACAGCACTCTACAAGACCCTTAGCAACACAACGGAACCTCACTAAAACCCTATGGGCTCCTACAGAACACTGCAGGTGCCTACGGAACCCTACAGACACCTGCGGGCACTTACGGAACCCTGCAGGCCCCTACGGAACCCTACAGGTCCATACAGAACCACACAGGGCCCTACGGAACTTTACCAGCCGCTACGGAACTCTACGGGCCCCTACGGAACCCTGCAGAACCCTCCAGAACCTTACAGAATCCCACAGACTCCTACAGACTTCTGCGGGCACTTACTCAACCCTAGAGGACCCTACGGAACACTGCCAGCTCCTATGGAAGGAACCCTACGGGCCCCTACAGAACACTACTGGCTCCTGCGGTACTCCAGAGGCCTCTAGGGAACCTACAAAGCTCTACGGAACCCTATGGATCCTTACGGCACAGTACGGGCCCCTTCAGACCTCTGCGGGCGCTTATGGAAACCTACAGGACCCTACGGAACTGTACGAGACTCTACAGGCCCCTAGGGAACACCGCAGGCCCCTACGGAACCGTACGAGACTCTACAGGCCCCTAGGGAACACCACAGGCCCCTACGGAACCCTACACAACCCTGTGGAAACATATGGCACCCTACAAGCTCCTACCAACCCCTGCGAGCACTTACACAACCCTACAGGTCCCTACAGCAATCTACGGGACTCTATGGGCCCCTAGGGAACCCTATAGATTTCGATGGAACCCTATGAGGCCCTCTGGAACCCTACAGAATACTCCAGGACCCGACAGCACTCTACAAGACCCTTAGCAACACAACGGAACCTCACTAAAACCCTATGGGCTCCTACAGAACACTGCAGGTGCCTACGGAACCCTACAGACCCCGACGGAACCCTACAGACACCTGCGGGCACTTACGGAACCCTGCAGGCCCCTACGGAACCCTACAGGTCCATACAGAACCCCACAGGGCCCTACGGAACTTTACCAGCCGCTACGGAACTCTACGGGCCCCTACGGAACCCTGCAGAACCCTCCAGAACCTTACAGAATCCCACAGACTCCTACAGACTTCTGCGGGCACTTACACAACCCTACAGGTCCCTACGGAAATCTACGGGACTCTATGGGCCCCTAGGGAACCCTATAGATTTCGATGGAACCCTACGAGCCCCTCTGGAACCCTACAGAATACTCCAGGACCCGACAGCACTCTACAAGACCCTTAGCAACACAACGGAACCTCACTAAAACCCTATGGGCTCCTACAGAACACTGTAGGCGCCTACGGAAACCTACAGACCCCTACAGAATACTACCAGCCACTACAGAAAAATATGGCCCCTACGGAACTCTACGGAACCTGGCAGAAACACTGTGGGCCCCTACAGGCCCTTGCGGGCACTTGCAGAACTCTGCAGGAACCCACGGAACTTTATGGAACCCTACCAGCCCCCACGGAACCCTAAAGACCCTTGCAGGCAGTTACGGAATGGTACAGGGCCCTAGGGAACTTTACCAGCCACTATGGAACTCTACGGGCCCCTGTGGAACCCTGCAGAACCCTCCAGAACCTTACAGAATCCCACGGATTCCTACAGACTCCTGCGGGCACTTACTCAACCCTAGAGGACCCTACGGAACACTACTGGCTCCTGCGGTACTCCAGAGGCCTCTAGGGAACCTACAAAGCTCTACGGAACCCTATGGATCCTTACGGCACAGTACGGGCCCCTTCAGACCTCTGTGGGCGCTTATGGAAACCTACAGGACTTTACGGAACTGTACGAGACTCTACAGGCCCCTAGGGAACACCACAGGCCCCTACGGAACCCTACACAACCCTCCGGAAACATATGGCACCCTACAAGCTCCTACCAACCCCTGCAGGCACTTACATAACCCTACAGGCCCCTACGGAAATCTACGGGACTCTACGGGCCCCTAGGGAACCCTTCAGATTTCAACGGAAACCTATGAGGCCCTCTGGAACCCTACAGAATACTCCAGGACCCGACAGCACTCTACAAGACCCTTAGCAACACAACAGAACCTCACTAAAACCCTATGGGCTCCTACAGAACACTGCAGGTGCCTACGGAACCCTACAGACCCCTACGGAACCCTACAGACACCTGCGGGCACTTACGGAACCCTGCAGGCCCCTACGGAACCCTACAGGTCCATACAGAACCCCACAGGGCCCTACGGAACTTTACCAGCCACTACGGAACTCTACGGGCCCCTACGGAACCCTGCAGAACCCTCCAGAACCTTACAGAATCCCACAGACTCCTACAGACTTCTGCGGGCACTTACTCAACCCTAGAGGACCCTACGGAACACTGCCAGCTCCTATGGAAGGAACCCTACGGGCCCCTACAGAACACTACTGGCTCCTGCGGTACTCCAGAGGCCTCTAGGGAACCTACAAAGCTCTACGGAACCCTATGGATCCTTACGGCACAGTACGGGCCCCTTCAGACCTCTGCGGGCGCTTATGGAAACCTACAGGACCCTACCGAAACTGTACGAGACTCTACAGGCCCCTAGGGAACACCACAGGCCCCTACGGAACCCTACACAACCCTCCGGAAACATATGGCACCCTACAAGCTCCTACCAACCCCTGCAGGCACTTACATAACCCTACAGGCCCCTACGGAAATCTACGGGACTCTACGGGCCCCTAGGGAACCCTTCAGATTTCAACGGAAACCTATGAGGCCCTCTGGAACCCTACAGAATACTCCAGGACCCGACAGCACTCTACAAGACCCTTAGCAACACAACGGAACCTCACTAAAACCCTATGGGCTCCTACAGAACACTGCAGGTGCCTACGGAACCCTACAGACCCCTACGGAACCCTACAGACACCTGCGGGCACTTACGGAACCCTGCAGGCCCCTACGGAACCCTACAGGTCCATACAGAACCCCACAGGGCCCTACGGAACTTTACCAGCCACTACGGAACTCTACGGGCCCCTACGGAACCCTGCAGAACCCTCCAGAACCTTACAGAATCCCACAGACTCCTACAGACTTCTGCGGGCACTTACTCAACCCTAGAGGACCCTACGGAACACTGCCAGCTCCTATGGAAGGAACCCTACGGGCCCCTACAGAACACTACTGGCTCCTGCGGTACTCCAGAGGCCTCTAGGGAACCTACGAAGCTCTACGGAACCCTATGGATCCTTACGGCACAGTACGGGCCCCTTCAGACCTCTGCGGGCGCTTATGGAAACCTACAGGACCCTACGGAACTGTACGAGACTCTACAGGCCCCTAGGGAACACCACAGGCCCCTACGGAACCGTACGAGACTCTACAGGCCCCTAGGGAACACCACAGGCCCCTACGGAACCCTACACAACCCTCTGGAAACTTATGGAACCCTACAAGCTCCTACCAACCCCTGCGAGCACTTACACAACCCTACAGGTCCCTACAGCAATCTACGGGACTCTATGGGCCCCTAGGGAACCCTATAGATTTCGATGGAACCCTATGAGGCCCTCTGGAACCCTACAGAATACTCCAGGACCCGACAGCACTCTACAAGACCCTTAGCAACACAACGGAACCTCACTAAAACCCTATGGGCTCCTACAGAACACTGCAGGTGATTACGGAACCCTGCAGGCCCCTACGGAACCCTACAGGTCCATACAGAACCCCACAGGGCCCTACGGAACTTTACCAGCCGCTACGGAACTCTACGGGCCCCTACGGAACCCTGCAGAACCCTCCAGAACCTTACAGAATCCCACAGACTCCTACAGACTTCTGCGGGCACTTACACAACCCTACAGGTCCCTACGGAAATCTACGGGACTCTATGGGCCCCTAGGGAACCCTATAGATTTCGATGGAACCCTATGAGGCCCTCTGGAACCCTACAGAATACTCCAGGACCCGACAGCACTCTACAAGACCCTTAGCAACACAACGGAACCTCACTAAAACCCTATGGGCTCCTACAGAACACTGTAGGCGCCTACGGAAACCTACAGACCCCTACAGAATACTACCAGCCACTACAGAAAAATATGGCCCCTACGGAACTCTACGGAACCTGGCAGAAACACTGTGCGCCCCTACAGGCCCTTGCGGGCACTTGCAGAACTCTGCAGGAACCCACGGAACTTTATGGAACCCTACCAGCCCCTACGGAAGCCTAAAGACCCTTGCAGGCAGTTACGGAATGGTACAGGGCCCTAGGGAACTTTACCAGCCACTATGGAACTCTACGGGCCCCTGCGGAACCCTGCAGAACCCTCCAGAACCTTACAGAATCCCACGGATTCCTACAGACTCCTGCGGGCACTTACTCAACCCTAGAGGACCCTACGGAACACTACTGGCTCCTGTGGTACTCCAGAGGCCTCTAGGGAACCTACAAAGCTCTACGGAACCCTATGGATCCTTACGGCACAGTACGGGCCCCTTCAGACCTCTGCGGGCGCTTATGGAAACCTACAGGACCCTACCGAAACTGTACGAGACTCTACAGGCCCCTAGGGAACACCACAGGCCCCTACGGAACCCTACACAACCCTCCGGAAACATATGGCACCCTACAAGCTCCTACCAACCCCTGCGGGCACTTACATAACCCTACAGGCCCCTACGGAAATCTACGGGACTCTACAGGCCCCTAGGGAACCCTTCAGATTTCGACGGAACCCTATGAGGCCCTCTGGAACCCTACAGAATACTCCAGGACCCGACAGCACTCTACAAGACCCTTAGCAACACAACGGAACCTCACTAAAACCCTATGGGCTCCTACAGAACACTGCAGGTGCCTACGGAACCCGACAGACACCTGCGGGCACTTACGGAACCCTGCAGGCCCCTACGGAACCCTACAGGTCCATACAGAACCCCACAGGGCCCTACGGAACTTTACCAGCCACTACGGAACTCTACGGGCCCCTACGGAACCCTGCAGAACCCTCCAGAACCTTACAGAATCCCACAGACTCCTACAGACTTCTGCGGGCACTTACTCAACCCTAGAGGACCCTACGGAACACTGCCAGCTCCTATGGAAGGAACCCTACGGGCCCCTACAGAACACTACTGGCTCCTGCGGTACTCCACAGGCCTCTAGGGAACCTACAAAGCTCTACGGAACCCTATGGATCCTTACGGCACAGTACGGGCCCCTTCAGACCTCTGCGGGCGCTTATGGAAACCTACAGGACCCTACGGAACTGTACGAGACTCTACAGGCCCCTAGGGAACACCGCAGGCCCCTACGGAACCGTACGAGACTCTACAGGCCCCTAGGGAACACCACAGGCCCCTACGGAACCCTACACAACCCTCCGGAAACATATGGCACCCTACAAGCTCCTACCAACCCCTGCGAGCACTTACACAACCCTACAGGTCCCTACAGCAATCTACGGGACTCTATGGGCCCCTAGGGAACCCTATAGATTTCGATGGAACCCTATGAGGCCCTCTGGAACCCTACAGAATACTCCAGGACCCGACAGCACTCTACAAGACCCTTAGCAACACAACGGAACCTCACTAAAACCCTATGGGCTCCTACAGAACACTGTAGGCGCCTACGGAAACCTACAGACCCCTACAGAATACTACCAGCCACTACAGAAAAATATGGCCCCTACGGAACTCTACGGAACCTGGCAGAAACACTGTGGGCCCCTACAGGCCCTTGCGGGCACTTGCAGAACTCTGCAGGAACCCACGGAACTTTATGGAACCCTACCAGCCCCCACGGAACCCTAAAGACCCTTGCAGGCAGTTACGGAATGGTACAGGGCCCTAGGGAACTTTACCAGCCACTATGGAACTCTACGGGCCCCTGCGGAACCCTGCAGAACCCTCCAGAACCTTACAGAATCCCACGGACTCCTACAGACTCCTGCGGGCACTTACTCAACCCTAGAGGACCCTACGGAACACTACTGGCTCCTGCGGTACTCCACAGGCCTCTAGGGAACCTACAAAGCTCTACGGAACCCTATGGATCCTTACGGCACAGTACGGGCCCCTTCAGACCTCTGCGGGCGCTTATGGAAACCTACAGGACCCTACCGAAACTGTACGAGACTCTACAGGCCCCTAGGGAACACCACAGGCCCCTACGGAACCCTACACAACCCTCCGGAAACATATGGCACCCTACAAGCTCCTACCAACCCCTGCAGGCACTTACATAACCCTACAGGCCCCTACGGAAATCTACGGGACTCTACGGGCCCCTAGGGAACCCTTCAGATTTCAACGGAAACCTATGAGGCCCTCTGGAACCCTACAGAATACTCCAGGACCCGACAGCACTCTACAAGACCCTTAGCAACACAACGGAACCTCACTAAAACCCTATGGGCTCCTACAGAACACTGCAGGTGCCTACGGAACCCTACAGACCCCTACGGAACCCTACAGACACCTGCGGGCACTTACGGAACCCTGCAGGCCCCTACGGAACCCTACAGGTCCATACAGAACCCCACAGGGCCCTACGGAACTTTACCAGCCACTACGGAACTCTACGGGCCCCTACGGAACCCTGCAGAACCCTCCAGAACCTTACAGAATCCCACAGACTCCTACAGACTTCTGCGGGCACTTACTCAACCCTAGAGGACCCTACGGAACACTGCCAGCTCCTATGGAAGGAACCCTACGGGCCCCTACAGAACACTACTGGCTCCTGCGGTACTCCAGAGGCCTCTAGGGAACCTACGAAGCTCTACGGAACCCTATGGATCCTTACGGCACAGTACGGGCCCCTTCAGACCTCTGCGGGCGCTTATGGAAACCTACAGGACCCTACGGAACTGTACGAGACTCTACAGGCCC